>NC_056727.1:515158646-515321146 GCF_019279795.1 Protopterus annectens | reverse complement strand
GGGCAAGATGTTAGAGCTTCCTCTAGCCATGTAAGTCCAGTCTCGTGTGGTATGACAGAAAACAAGTCCACTACATCTATAGTAAGAAATTTTAAGTTAGGGACTAATAATTCCGGGGTAACTTTTTTCAAAAATTCCCAGGAATCTTTTAATAGATGTTTTGCTTTAGGCCAAAGGTTCTTGAACTTCCAGTCCAGGAATTTAGAGAGGGGTGAAATCTTGGAACCCTGTGCTGCTACAATGGGTCTGAGGGGAGGGTCCCATGTGTCCTTGTGTATCTTTGGTACCCCGAATATAGAAGGCACTCTAGGGTGGGTATTATCCAAATAGGTGCAGGTACTGAAATCAATGACATTTTGATCAAATAAATCCTTAAGTGCCATATTGATTTTCTGATGTGCAATGTTGATTTCATTGAGAGACACAGCTGTATATCGGGTGTCATTATTCAAAAGTGCAAGCATTTTGCCATCATATATGATCTTATCCATAATAACTGTACCTCCCCCCTTATCTGGCTCCATGACCCTGATGTTGGGGTTGTGGCCCAATTCATACAACAAAGAGCTTTCTGAAATAGATTAGCTTGGTATCCACACTTTCTGGAATAGTTTCTGATTTTTAATTTATTAATTTTTAATAATATTGTTAATTCTGACTCTAATACAGACTTTAACAAAGCTTTCATAACAGAGTACAGTGCCAACTCAGGAGTAATTAAGAATATTATAAAAAATGAATGGGACAACTTTAGGGAAATTACAGACCTGGAACGCCTTAGTGATAAGAACGTGACGACAGTTTTTAAAAGAGGTAGAAATATCAAAAACCTGTTGGAACAACATTCTTATTCACATAATAACTCCAACAAACGCCCAGGCACTTATGACTGAATAAAGAAGAACAATGACTTCCTTGGACTTAGATGCCATACTTTTGTTTATAAGTTGTGCAACATAGAAAGATTTCCTCATTATTGTAGACATGTGATGGTCAAAGGCTAGATTACTATGTGTGTCCCTAAGTCCTTGACCACTGGGTCAACTCTGAGTGGTGTGTTTTCAATATGAAAGTTACCAGAGATGGATGACTTCCCAAAGGATACTATTATGCTTTTCTTGGCTCTGACACCAGTTGTTTGTCTGTGTCAGCCCCTCGTAGAGAACATTTATGTCAGTGTAGGATTCAATGACAACTCCTAATTTGCAATCATCTGCAAATTTAGTCATCCAGAGACCTCTGACAAGGGCCCTGACTTCAGAGAAGTAAATGCCAAAAAGAAGCTGTCCAAGGACTGATCCCTGAGGGACTCCACTTGTGACTGGCCTATTTGTAGAGGTGGACTCGCCAATTCTAACTTCCTGGGTCCTGCCTGTGAGCCAGGTGGCTATCCACTGGGTGACATACAAGTTTGCACCTAACATCTTGAATTTGTCAACAATGCTTGAGTGAAGTATTGTAACAAATGCCTTGGCCAGGTAAAGGTAGGCAGTGTGAACCATTTTGCCATCATCCATTGATTTGGTGTCCTTCTCAAAGAAGTCCACCAGGATGATCTGCCCTTAACAGAACCAAACTGGGTTGGCTCTGGTATCTGGAGATTTACTATACCACTATTGATCATTTCCATGATAATTTTTTCCATGACTTTATACATAACAATATTGAGACTTATGGGTCTGTAATTTCCAGGGCCATTAGATGGTCCGTCTTTGTGCAGAGGGATGAGTATTGCTGTTCTCCATTCATGAGTCATGCAGGCTATTTGGAGGCTATAGTTAAATAACAATTCCAGAGGCCCTGACAGGTCATGTTTCATCCAATTTAGAATGCATCCTGAGATATTGTCTGTGCCCAGTGATTCAGTATTATTTGCCTTAGAGAGAACATTAAGGACCTGTTTCCTAGTGATAGCAGAGACAATTATATTTGATAGTATTTCTTGACAGAGGGTTGAGGGAGAAAGAGGGGTAAAGTTGGAGCTGAATTTATTGGCCAGTAGGTTTGCTATATCTTCTGGCTCAGTATAAGTGGCTCCATTTTTAATGAGCTCTGCACACAATTGTGTACTGGCTTTGAGGCTGTGGACATAGCTAAATAATGTATTATGGTTGTCCTTGTCCTGGGAGGCCACGTTTAATTCAAATTTGGCTTTGGTAGACTTTATTTGTCCTCTGAGATGTTTGTTTAGTTTGAGGAGAGTGCTTTTATCCTGCCTGGTGCTGCACCTCCTAATTTTTGCCATGATTTTCTTCCTTCTGTTATACAGCCTATTAATTTTGTGGTTCCACCAGGGTGGCTTATTTTTTGAGTTAGTTCTGTACTTCTTCCTGGTGTGTACAGATGCTTCTATGCAGTTATTTACATGCTTGTACAGGGTTTCTGTGAATAGTTTTGCATAGGCAGCAGTGTTCTCAGGGTTTATGGGGGCTTGAAATTTTGCCAGGTTATGACTTAATAGCAGGAGGTTAGCCATAAAGTAGTTCCTGAATATTCCAGGTTTAGCTGGAGATTCAGGTTTTATTTTTACTTCAAAGGAGACCATTTTGTGGTCTGACCTTACCAGGGAAGACATTACAGTAGGGGGTGTGCAGCACTCTTCCATATTAGTAATAACCAGATCCAGTATGGTTGCACTGCTGCTCAGTGTATTGACTATCTGGTTCAGAGAGTTTGTGTTTACAAAATCCAGGAATCTCTGTGCCTGTAAGTTTGGTGTCATATAGGATTCCAATAGTAGGGTAATTAAAGTTGCCCATGACTATGGTATTGGGTTAGCTGGTGAGTGTTTCTAATAAGTTTAAATACATGGTACAGGTTTCTTGAGTCATAGAGGGGGATCTATAGTTTGCAAGGAAATGGTATTGAATTTTGCCTAAGGTGAGTTGAACATGGAGCAACTCAAGTGCATTGCTCTGTTTGACCATCATTGAGGTATATTGATTTTTGATGTAAATAGAGACACCTCTACCTTTAGTCCCCGCCTGTGTAGTAGCTTGTCTAAATATGTGGAAGGCATTATAGCCTTGCACTGTTGGTGTGCTCTCCTCGGTTTTAAACCATGTCTCAGTGACCACAGTGACTTCAGCATTCTCTAGGGGAAGAGAGCTTCTAGGGAGTGGAGTTTTTTGTTTGGACTCCTAGCACTGAGCAGCAATACCTTTAGATTTTCTTGGTTTTGATTTGCTATGTCTGAAGTACTTTCAGTTTGGAATTACCTGAAAAAGATACTATGGGGGAGGACAATGTTTTAGCTAATATTTGAAAACCTAGAGGGGAGAGGTGCAGACCATGCCTGACAGAGCAGCATGGTCTGTTGACCATCACCTTCCAAGCTGATAAATATTGTACCCACTTAGAATTACATCAGAAAGTAAGCCAATTATTAAAGTCAATCATCTTTTGTTCGTATTGTGGCATCATACTTGGAGAAGGTAAAATGCTGCTCAAGGCTAGGCTCATACCAGCCTGAGACAAACATTCCAGGAGCACCATGATTTCTCTTTTCATATAGTCTAGGGAGGTATGTCTCAGGTCATTTACTCCCACATGGACTATAACTGAGTCATACTGGTACTTGTGGTACAATGACCTGAGTACATTGTTTAATGTGGTGGATCCTAGCCCCTGATAAGCAAATGATCATGCCTTTGTCCTTACTCATCCTGGTGAGAGGAGTATTAGGTTTGCAACTCCGGGGACAGTGCTTGTTACTGCAAACTAGTTGCCCTGTGTGCAACTATGTATTGGAGAAATTTCAGTCATGCTTTTACAGGAAAAATGTCACTCAAGGTGTCTGTGCCTGCACAGGGCATGTCCAAACACTTGAAAGAAAACTAATACCTAGACCCTGAAAATTTGAAGGATGAAGTATTTAGGCATATATTCTGAAGTTAGAAACAAATCAAGCAGTACTTACTGAAAACAAAGAATAAGCTTGTCAAGAATGATGAAAAGAGGGGAGTTGCATGAATGGCTACTGCCTGGCTGCTACTAGTGCTGGTCTCACTACAGTTTCACTCTGCTGGATAGAATGCTCTTTTACTTCTTCTCTCACCAGAAGCAAAAATTTAGCACCAATCCCAAGATAAGAAACAGGCCACAGCCTGTTTTTGTGATCCATAGTCTTATCCCAGATGATGCAAGGGTGCGTAGGCTTGTTGAAACTTTTCCTGGTAGCTGCACTGAATAGCAACCAGATTAGTCAGGAACATTAAGCACAAACACTCACTGTCTAACCAGAAACAGTCAGGAATCAATGCACCCTGTTCATTCTCTCACCAGGAGCAGAATATAAGCATAAATTCCAAGCTGTCACCTATGAAGCAGTTATTTGGCTTTCTGGTGATCTGCAGTCTTCAGGAAATAATGTCCCTGTGCTTCCACTCTCGTCAAGAGGAAACAGAAGTACTAATCCTAAAATAACTACTGAGAATCAGAATGTGGGTTGTTTAATAACTGGTGGGGGTGGACTTGCAATAGACGTTTAAAGGTAAGATGAAAAAATGGGTTAATATTATAATCACTGCAGTGTGCACTAAGCAGTTAGATATGAAAAGGAGGGTAACTAAAGTTTCAGCTGTCTAAATGGAGAGCTACTAATTTTAAAAGAGAAAGACAGATTAAAAGGGGATGGGTAATTTTGTTTTCTGGCTCTATAGAATCCAGTGGGATGGCCAATAAATTTAAATAGTTGAAAGGAAATTATTTCACAAATAATTTTGTGCTTACTCACAACAGCCAGTGGAAGGGAGAGGGAAGGAGATACGTGGTCAAATTAACATAAGGAGCAGGTGACTAGAAAGATAGTTCTGTTTAAGAATATAACAGCTACAAGCTGGGAGGGTGAGAAAAAATTCTGTATGACTCACAAGAGACACAGCTGTGGTCTCTTTCCAAGTTTTAATATGTAATTAAAAGCATAATAAAAGTAAAACACAGTATAAAGAAAACAAATCAGAGTATACAAAATAGAAGAAGTCAATAAAGTAATACAAAGTAAAAGAAATCAAAAGCAAACTAACCTTTCCCTCACAGTAAGCTGTGTCAGAGTCTATATGGTTTACTATTGGGATTTCAAATCCACCTCATTCGACCATTTAGATTGTTGACTCAAAATGCTGAATCCAGAATACCGAAAAGTAAATCAAAGCAAAAATGAATACATCGACAACCGTGGTTCAATGTATTTAACATAGCAGGAGATGATGTCACTCACCTTTTGCTATGCACATTAACATACCGTTAAACTCTACAGTCAACGGTATGTTAATTCTACTATTTTACAGGGGGAGGCTACACCACATGCTGGTCAATTGATGTAGTTTCAAGGATTTCAGTGTAAACCTTTGTAATCTCGAAATACTGAAATATCGAATCTCAGTATTCTGAGATAACAAAACCGAAAACCCATAAGTCCGACCATTCAAGATGCAGAGTACGAGTTGTCCGAAACTCAAAATACAGAAAAAAAGGAATGCAGCTTTTTTTTTTTGTATTATATGCACCGTACACCTTTGACAATTATATTATGCACCCTACAACACCTTTGACAAGCATTTTGTCCATGTCAATGCATTGTACACCTTTCAATAACACCACGTGAACCACTCCTAAGCAGGAACATACATGCAGTAAATCCGTACACTTACATCTGCAGGACCCTAGCCACAGCCTCTCCATCATAGTGTATGCTTCCCTGTGTGCAAGCACAGATTCAAACTGTGCATGCCTTTGCACCAACTGACATCATTTAGGGGACGGCAGGCACCCATTCGCTAGATGGTTCCTCAACTCCTCAACCCTATCCTGCTCCCATGCCAGTGTGTGCATCAGTAATGACAGATTAGTTGCCTTAGACCCCAGTCGATACCACACCTCTACTGAGTTCTGTGTATGGGGCAGAAGCAAAGTGTTCAGATCATGCACATTCCAGAATGATATGGGGAAAAAAGGGGGAAACCTGCAGGCAGCAGTGGACCATGTTGCGAACATCCTCTTTCGCCCAACTACATACCAGTCCCCAAAGTATTTTATAAGCTCCTTCCCCTCTGGTGGAAAGCTCTTCTTCAGCTCCTGGAATGCCTATAACACATCCTCTTCCAGCACGAACACTAGTGCAATCAAGGACTTGACTGCAATCTGGAATGGCATACTGGTATTGTAGAGATGGGCCAGCCCTAACTGTTGCACCTTGCACCATACATTTCTCCCAAAATGGAATAAACATCCCTTGGACTTAACACAATTTATATTCCACTGAATTCTCTTCATAGCAGCTATTTTGAAATTGCACAGCACATACCAGAGAGTGGTTTCAAATCCCTGTTCTGCAAACAGGGCAAAGAGACAGTCCCACATGTAGTTGTAAGCACGCAGGAACTTATTGCTCATCAAGCAATACACGAGTGGGACTGACTTACTGTACCATCCATAGCGTACCAGCCCATGTATGCTATAAAGCTGCCTGCAGATTACCCCTTTGTAGAAAAACATGCCATCCATTAGCCAGATGGTGGCATGGCTCAGATGAAAGAAGTTGTTGACAGTGCTGAACACTATCACTACATGGTCACCCCCACCATCCGATATCCGCTTTTCCAGGAATGTATCTGTCTTAATGGGGTAATCCTGCATATTAAGTGTCCTCAGTGTTATGGCAGGATCTGTTGGGACTATAGACCCCTTCCAACTCACCTGTCTCACTTGTTGCAGCAGAGCATGCCTTGTAGGCAGGTCGAAGCTATATCCATTGATGTGGATGCTAGAGCATCCTCTATGAGCAGGCGAGGGGCATCACTGGAAACAGCAGCTCTATTCTTCAGCTCCACACACATGGCATACCTTTCCACCTCTGTTGGATCCCCTGTGTGGTTGTGGGGTACTGTTTTTTTGTAGCCGTTCACCAGTAGGTACACATTAAATTGTCATCCTCCCTTTATATTTCCACTCAGACTTCCATTTGCAGCACCAGTAGTTCTTTCTGCTGCCCCACTTTTCCAGGTGATAGACATGGCCTTCCACTAATAGAACACGATTCCCTTTTTGTGATAGTGTTATCTGGTAGACGCTTCCTATTGTTCTGGGTGGTTCATAGGCATACGCCACAGACTCCATTTTTGTTTAAGTACTGTGTATGAGTTGTTAAAGGTATAGTATGTCCTTTTATAACTTTTCGTGATTGTGATATGCATGATTCTGAATGGTTGGACTAATAGGTTTTCGGTTTTGTGATCTCGGAATACTGAAATTCGTTATTTCAGTATTTTGAGATTACAAAGTGGACCTATATATATATATATATATATATATATATATATACATAGATAGATATATATATAAAGACGAGTACAATAGTCAAGTCAAGAAAGGAATTTGTATAACAATAATTATAAAACAGATGTTATAGATGTTAAAAATTGTACAGATTGCCTTGATGATCTTTTAACTAATCAGTTTTAAGGAAGCATGGAGGTATGTGCATTTTATTATCATTATTTAAAATGGACAATCTGTATTCATTAATGCATTCTGAAAGCATTCTTATGGTTTTCCCCATAAAAATTTTCATGAGTTGCTGGTTTCTAGGTACACTACCCCTTTAATTTTTTTTTTAAAAACAAGTTTATTAGTTTTAACATACAAAATAAATATTACAACAATCTTATACAAGCAGTTAACATATAAACAATTATAACATTTGATAAAACAACTAAAGTATTTACAAAGACATCCACTGTAAATCAAATCAATTAATTAAACTGTAACATCTTACTAATGAAACTAAGACTGTTTTAACAAGTTTTGTAAGGTATCCCATATATTATAGTAAGATGTTTTCCTAATGGTTCTTGACTTTATTGTCATTAGTTCCATATGACACACTTCAATCATAACATTTTTAAATTCATTAAATGAAGGAGGAGTATCTGAAATCCAGTTTCTGGTTATTATTTTTCTAGCCACAGCTAGAACTGACCATAATAAAGGAAGTTTAACTTTTTTAACACATTTAGGAACAGGGTGTTAAATAATATAAGTGATTTAGAGACTATGAAATTATCTGTGAAAAGAGCCTGCAAAAAATCATTGATTAACATCCAATATTCCTTCAGTTTTATACAATCGTAAAACATATGTGCCCAATCAGCATTTATTTCTACAGTACATCTCTTACATATGTTGTCTTTATTGTTTATTTTATTCATCATTAAGGGTGTATAGAAAGATCTATGTAAAAATTTCCAGGTAAAAGTCTCCAATTAATAGAAGAAGTAGTTTTATAAGCAGATTCCAATATATATTGTTTATCTTGTTGTTTTGGAGATTCTCCATTAATGGAAATGAAATAATTCCAGTAATTATCTGAACTATAATAGGTTTCATCTCTAATAATTTTATGTATGTGTGAGAGCTTACCTTTATCAGAAACCCTATGTTGTAAATTTAATATCAAGTAGTCAATCAGAATTGGGACAGATTCTTTAACTGTTAAAGACATTAAATCAAGTTTATTAATAAGATGTTGTCTAAGAGTCTGAATCTCTAACCAACATGTTTCTCTCAAATCAAATTCTTGCTTTAAGAAGTCTAAATTTTTTACTTTATTGACAGACAGCATCTGATACCAATACTTTAAATTATTCTCTGTGACTAGAAGAGTTCTTTCAGAGGTGGATGATAAAAGAATACCTTGTGTATACATTATAGGAAATAAGATAAAATTCCATTCCTTATACTTAGGATGTATATATATAAAATTGCGATATCTAATAATAATAGGGTAACTAGCTATATATTTTGGTGTAATAGATGAGGTACAAAACTCTTTTAGTAACCATAACATGGGATTGTTTATAATAGTATTTTTGTGTTAACGATATTTTTGTGAAGTGCATGCTAATTAATTCCCAGTATTCCTTCCATTTTGCAACATATGACTGATCTATTAGCAATGTTATAACTTTTATAATAGAAGAGATAGCATATAAATTAAACTCTGGAAATGATATGCCCCCTTGAGACCAACTATTAATATGTTTCTTTAATGCAATTCTAGGTCTATTAGGTGCCCATAAGAAATTTAACATTTGTGAATTTAATTTCTTAATTATTATTTTTGTAGGTGGGAGTATTATTGATTGTATTATGTATAATATCTTCGGGAATATTATCATTTTAATAATTGTGAGTCTTTCTTCCATGGTAAAAAACAAATTGTTCCAGCTATTGAAATGATTTCGTATATTTTGAAGACAATTACTATAATTATTATGTATAATAGATTTAATATCTTTAGTTAATATTATGCCTAAATAAGTTATTTGACCTGAATTGGGTATCTATTTGAGAAAATCATTAGTGAGAACATTTTTCCCTGAGTATATTGGTAATATTTTAGTTTTTTCTTCATTAAATATCAAACCAGAAATATTTTTGAAATCTGTCATCTTGTCAAATAATGATCGCATAGAAGAATTTGTTCCTGCTGATGTAATTAGAACATCATCTGCAAAAAGTTGTATTTTAGATATTGTATTTTCATCTATATCGAATCATTCTATATCATTGCTGTTTCTAATCAAATTAGCCCAAGGCTCCATTATTAAAGTAAATAATAATGGTGAAAGTGGACACCCTTGTTTTGTACCTTTTAATATGGGTATTTTTTGTGAGACATATGTTCCTATTTTAATGTAAGCCAATGCTCCTTTATATAGATGTTCAATTAAATTCACAAATGTATCAGAGAAATTTGTACACTTCAATAAGATAAACAAATAGTTCCAACTTACTGAGTCAAATGCTGAACTTATATCAAGGCTGATGAGTGTCAAATCTTTCTTTTCTCTGTTTGCATAATCAATCAGAGTTAAAGTTCTCCTTATATTATCAAAGGTATTTCTATTTATAATAAAGCCTGTCTGATCTATATCTATTATACTTGGTATGATTGTTTTTAATCTGTCAGCAAATATATTCATGAACATTTTATAGTCAACATTAAGTAATGAAATAGGTCTATATGAAGTGCATCTAGTTGGATCTTTATTGGGTTTCAAAATTGGCGAAATAAATGTGTATTGCCAGGATGGGGGAATTGATAACTCATTCTGAGCTGAAATGAAAACCTTATGTATTAATGAGTAGGTACTCTTAGGAAGGATTTTATAAATCTCAGGAATAATACCATCATTACCTGGTGCTTTGTTTGATTTAAGTGTATTTATTTGTGTGATAACCTCTGTATATGAAATATTTTTATCTATTAATCTAGTCTGTTGTTTATTAAGTTTTTTGTTCATGTTTGTAATTATAAAGTTCTTTATTTTATCTTTAGAATCCATATTAATGTTATTATGGTTAATGTTATGAAAGTGATTTCTAAATTCATCTAATATTTCTGGTAAACTAGAGACGTTCTTCTTTTTCTTTGAAGAGAAAATTTCTTTGATGTGATTTTGTTTATTCAGCCTTTTTGTTTTATTTTTAAGTTTATGTAAGTATTTGGGACTTATTGAGTAAGACAAAAATTTATATTTTTCTAATGTTATTTTGACTTTGTGACTTAAAATTTCTTTGTATTTCTCATTTAATTTATTTATTTCCTCAATGACTTTTTTGTCCATAATATTTTCCTTATTATTATGCTTATATGAGTCTAATTTGTTTTGAATGTCTATTAATTCCTTGTCCCAAGATTTCCTTTTATTATTATACCATCTGATACTTTGTCCATATAAATAAGATTTTAGAGCATCCCAAATGTAAATAATGGAGACATCAGGTGTAGTGTTTAAGTCTAAGAAATGTTGCACCTCTGTAAGCATATAATCTTTATAATCTTTTAGTTGAGTTAGGTATGCTGGTATTCTTTTGATCTGAGCATTATAAGTAATATTTACCATAAATTCGAAGACAATTGAATTATGATCTGATATAGGGCATGGAATGATCTTAGAATTAATTAGGTCTGTTACCAGTTGGTTAGAAATAAAGACTCTATCTATTCTTGAATAAGTTTTATGTCTATTAGAAAAAAAAAGTATATGGTAATGATTTAGAATCTGTCTGATTATTAATATCATTCAAATGATATAAATGAATGAAATCCTTTAAATGTTTTGCATTGGATGTGATTTTCCTTTTCCCTATAGTAGTAGTATCTTTTTCATGCAGGATACAGTTAAAATCTCCTGCTAAAATAATATCTCCTTTAGAAAATGATATAATCTTATTGAGATGGTGTTTCACTGTATTAGTGTCAATTCCTGGTATCCAGTATACATTAATCAATGTATATATTTTCCCATTAATCTGTATTGTAACCAGGCAGAATATTCCTTTGTCATCTTTATATGACTTAATAGTTTTAGGTATGGGCATATTTTTGTTCCATAAGATAGCCACTCCTCTTTTTTTCTGTGTGTGTTCTGAGCTAACCAAGACTGTATATTTATTAGTGGCTAATTTATCTATATCTTTTTTCAGGAGATGTGTTTCCTGAATGAATATTAAGTCGGCTTTATGCAGATTAATATATCTTATTAAACTTGCCCTTTTACATAGGTTATCATTCCATTAATTTTTAAAGAAATTCCTTTTAAAGTTACCATTTAACTTTTATAGACATATAAAACTTATAATCAGAATAACATTTACTAAAGTAAGTATTATTATGTCTCCTCCTTTAGGTGTTCTATTAATTATAGCTGTATTTAGTGAAAATCTTATAGAATTTTGTGAAATTTTAACTTTTATTTGTAGTGACAATGAGTTTATAAAATGTGATGTGGATGTCAAAACTATATACACATAACAATAATCAGGTGAAAATATTGTTTGGATTAAACAATGCATCCAGCCTGGAGTTAAAAACTCCAACTTCGAGTAGCAAATACCACTCAAGTTATCCCCCTATCCTAAGCAGCAGTACTCCAGCTGCCACCAAATTAATTAAATACTAACTATTATTAACTAAAGTTAACCTCATTTATTTTGATTATCTATTATAACAAGACTTAAACAATTTATATAACAGCTTCGTATAATCATATAAAACTTTTATAATCAACTTAATAATGCTATGTACATCTATTCTATATAATGAATTCATTATCATAATAGCATTCTAACAATCTTGAAAGTGGGAGCAAAGAGAGGGGAAAAAAAAAAAAAAAAGAGAGAGAGAGAGGATACCCATTTGGCAGTTTAATAAAATTTGTAAAGATAGGTTCTTATTATATGTTTATGCTCATTTGAATTCAATAACATTTGTTATCTCAGGCTATTATGACTCAAACATTACTTACATTAGAGTATTCCCATTTTCTGCCATAACAGTACTGTTAGTAGCTTTAAAACTTTAAACTACATGCACTAGAAGCTTCCTTCTCTTACTTATTCTCACCATTTAAATAAAAATGATTATTCTCAGTATATAAGTTAAAAGAACATACTACAAAGCAATATTGATCCCTAGTTATGCATAAATCATTGTGATGAAAGCCAGCTATATCTTATATATCTGCACTGCAGCTTTAAAATGTATCACATGACATTTTCTTCTGTAATGGAATCATAATAATGCACATACTTGTTTATGTTTGTTATAATAAATGCATTATAATATTGCATATCCTTAAATTATAAGCATCCATATGCATTAAAGTGCAGCAATTATATAAGCTTTCAGAGTCATATATGCATGAGTTTTAGCTTCTATGCATTCTAAATTATCTCATTTGTTTACTATGGCATATTAAGCCAATTAAAATCATTATAACTTTTACATTTTATAAGTTACATCTTAAATAAGTAAATTATTATAAAGAAAAACTCACATTTTGTTGTCATAAAGTTCGTTTTTCATCACAATACCGCATTTACAGCAGTTCTACTTCCTGAAACAGTTTACTTCTTGAATTTGCGATGAGTCTGTGTGAAATCAGGGGTCAAAGTTCAAAATGGCTGCTTTCAGCTTCTGGATGTTGAAGCTTTTAAAACGGCTCGAGGACACTATTCACGAGGATACCTATAACTTAAATTGTCTCTTATAACATTCTGGCGGGAATTTTAATAAAAGTAAGTGACAAACATTCATTTTGAATGCAAATGGATTTATACAGTGTAAAACCTTCTCAAAGCACTTCACAAGTCATTGCAGTCTCTATGGCAGTGAAACCAAGCCTTCAATTATTTAACATAAACATTACTTATATTTATGTGTCCCGTTTCATTTTCTCATTCAGAGTATGTTACAAACACATATCAGTATTATCAGAACCTTGTTACCTTGTAAGAGAGAAAAAAAAAAAAAAAAAAAAGTACATACATAGATATTTACTTGCTGTTTGTTTTAATAAAGTAAAACCTGAGACATATTACTTACAACTGCTTTAGTTCTAGTCAACTGCAGTTATATCATGACATATTATTTAATATCATGTATTTAAGTAATTTAGTCATAGTATAATATATAGCAGTAATACTTAAACAGCATAAATAATTTTAAAGAGATAATAGATTATTTTTCCCCTTTTTTTCCTTCTTTTCATCGTTCCCTCCTCCCTGCCCTCCCTCTCCCTCCTCTATATGTTTAGTTTAAAGAGAATGCTATTATTTAAAATAAGAAAATAAAGGAAATATATCATATTACTAACCTTAGGTCTCTTTGTCACAAAAGAGAAACAAGTTGATTTATATCAGGTTATTTGTTCCTCATGAAAGTTTGATTATTCATAAAACACACTTCAGTTCTTGCACATTAAAATAACTTTGTACAAATCATTAAGATATATGTGGTTTTCTTGTAAATGCAGAAACTGTAATTAAAGAGTTCAAAGAAATATAAAACATGTCATTTATTTTTTAGTCTTTTTTGTTTCTCTGATGTCTTCCAAGAAGTTCCTGTTGCCATTCTCTTTAACGAAGGACTTGCCCATTCCATATCCTCTATTTTATCTAATATTTTTTTTTTTAATATACAACAAAGCAGAGTCCAAGTCTTCAAAAATTCTAGGGCCATCAGGTAAAAAGATTTTTAGTTTGGAAGGAAATAAAAGATGAGTTTTGAACTGTGCTTTCTTAAGCTCTCTTATTAATGGTAAAAAAACTTTCTTTTTGATATTACCAAAGAAGAATAGTCATTGTCAAAGCACAGTTGCTTCATTAATTTTTATAGGCGATTTAGCCCATGCAGATTTTAGTACCATTTCCTTGTCATAAGATGATAAAAATCTTACAATAACTGATCTAGGATACTTTTTATTTGTATTAGAAATGGATAAAGACCTATGGGCTCTTTCAATGCCAAAAGAAAATGCCTCTGACAGATCTAAAGTTTTGGGAAGCCAAGTATTTAAAAAAGATGTAATGTTATTACCTTCTATATTTTCTGGCAGTCCAAAAATCCTTATATTGTTGCGTCTGGATCTGTTTTCCAAGTTATCTAGTTTGGATTGAAGATGCGTGTTTTGTTTCAATAAGAATTCAGTGTTTATTTATTCTTCCTTAATTCTGTTGTCCATATCATTAAGTGTCTCTTCTATACCTGTTATCTGAGCTTTCTGATGTTGTAGATCTTGGTGTTGCACATCCATTTGTTTTGTGGTTTTCTCTATAAAGTTATCAATTTTAACATCCAGTCTGTCCATTTTAGTTGTTAGTTGCTGTATAGTTGATAATAATGTCTGAAGCTCTTTCTTAATGCTGGAATCCTGACTGTTAGCCTTGCTGGAACTCATTCTGAAAAGAAGTGGTGAGAGAGAAATTTCCAAAAAGATTTCTGACAGGAAAATTAGTTAAATTTTCTTTCTTTTTTAGATATTATTCAAGGTACTGATATTCCAAACGTTTTTAGAAAGAAAATTATTCCATTAGTTGAATTTTGAAGTAATAATTTCCTGTTAATGTAGTTATGTTGGCGGAGCTGAAGAAATCTGCTGCTATCCTGTGTTCATCCTTGGCCACGCCCCCAACCCTTTAGTTTTATAACTGTATCAACCCTTTATACAGATCTATTGACTCAAGTGTTTCAAAAATACACTGTGGCTGCCTTATATAAATCTACAATTTTTGCAGGTCTTGCAATGATAATTGACAAAAAGACAAGTTTTTGTGTCAACTTTGAGTTTCTCAAACAAAAATGAGCAATTGGAGGAAGCTTGCTGAGTAGATAAGTAAGCGGAGGTAAGGATGATGATTATTTGGTGGAAGGTAATTCAATGAATGGTGTATGAAGTGAGATGGGATGCTGCTTCATAAGTAAAGTAAGTGAGCAGAGGTATGGACCCTGCTTACTGGGCAGGTGAGTAGGTATGCTGCCCTGATTAGCATTACAAGGATGGCACTTCATAAGTAAAGTAAGCGAGCAGAGGTATGGATGCTGCTTACTGGGGCAGGGTGAGTAGGTACGCTGCCCAGATTAACAATACAAGGATGTTTGTGCTGTGTTTAGAATCAACTATATTATGGTCAGTTGTAACTAATAAAGTTGATGAACAAAGCTATGTTATGGAAGTTTTAATAAAGGTCATCAAATGCCATTCGGTGTGATGTGTTTTTTAAAGGGGACTGGGACAAATGAACTTTGCTCTTCACCAGTAGTGTCTGTTAATTATTTATTCCCTGTAATGATTTTCCAATTATCAGAAATAATATGTTTGATGCCATGCTATCACATGAAGGGTTGGAGGTTCTAGGCTGGCCTCCACTTGCCAGCTCCTGCATTTCCTTTCCTGGATTTGATCATCCTTGCTGTAGATTGAATTACACTTGCACTGCTGATGGCCAAGTGGATGATTTTGACAGCCATTGTGTACTGCAATGACAAAACTCCTCATTTAGAGTTCTGTGACATACACCTACCATTGGTAATACTCTTTTCAGTATAACAGTCACACAGTTTGCAACATCACAGCACTGCTTAGCACATTGATACATATGTATTTTTGAGATGCACCATGGTTGGTATTCATCTCTACCCTCCTTGTCATTTTTTCTTCACCCATGTTGTGTAGTCCATATGTGTGTTGTCTGTGCATCTTACCTGTACTTCATGGGTGTTAACAACCTTTGTCAATCATGTCTTGTGATATTTGAAATATGTTTGTACTGGCATTTTTCCCCACCTCCTCTTTCTGTGTCTTTTCCATACCTTCTTTTCCTAAAAAATGGGGCCTATTCCCCACAAGAACATTGCACATGCCCATCTGCTTCCCCTTCAGTCCTCCATATTCCATAATTCTACTTTTGTGTCCTTCCTCTTCACCCTCATCCCATATCTGCTTTTCTATCATCCTATTTTATTGGGGGGGGGGGTGTTACTAAGTTCTGCACCCATTGTTAGCTACTGTTAGCTATGTCAATATGGTCATGATTGCCCTTTGCCTTACTTTGTTTTTATTAGAAATGTTATCAATTATTTCAGATTCCACAACTTATGATGGGTTTATTTATATATGTCTGTCTACTCGTTATAATGATAACCATAATTGTTGGCAGATATTTGCCACTTTTCAGGATTACTGCTGATACACGTGTCTTCAGTCACTAATTCCACTTATAACTGACACATTCTGTTGAGCTTGTATACCTTCCATAAATGTGTATTGTTAATGCACATATATTACTGTATGGATGACTTTTCCTCCAACTTTATCTTGCATGGCTGATTATGGTTGCTCTGACATCACAGGTTACTTGTTGTATCTGCTTTGTCTTGAGGTATTTCCCATAGACAGGGGCACATTTGTGTATGACTTGGCTTGCCATAAACCTTGTGCGGAAGTTGACACCATCTGCCAAGTACTGCAAAGTTTATGGAATCCAGCTGCACATTTTTTAGTTTTAAACCCTTCTCTGTATTTCCCCGTCCACTCATATCTTCCTTAGTTGTCTTTGCTATTATTATTATTTCCTGTATGGAGAATGAAGTAGTCCTATTTTTTTTTTCAGATCAAAGTCCACTGCTTCTTAACTTTCCCATTAGAGTCCGAATTTTAGTTGCTTTGAAAATTACTTTCTTATTTTTTTTAAAGAGTAATTATCGTGCCTGGACTGGGAAAGTCGTGTTGGTTTCTGATGGAGTTGTTCTTTTAGGACTTGCCCACTGCCTAGTGAGAAGCTTAGGAATGTTTTGACATGAAATGATATCTTATCATTTCTTACATTTCTTTATTATAATATTTTTAGCCCTCCAGAAAAGCACAGTGAAGTATGTGCACAGTATTATCTGTGCTGTTGAGTTATAACCATATTCTTAAGTGTCAGTCTTAACTTTTTGGTAGAAATGTTACCAACACGCTGTTTTATTCACACCTCTCTCAAAATATAATACTAGTTATGTATCACAGAGATTTCAGCTTCCCTGTCAAGATTCAATAAAACAAGAGAAAACAACACCGTGGGTCACTCATGCTGCCCAAAGAAATGTTAAGTTGACACAACTCAGTTTTTTGGTCAAATCTCAGGAAGCTCCAGAACACAACATTTATGGTTTCAGCTATGCCTTTGAAAACAATATTCTATGCTGCAAAGTGATGCTGAAAAATATATATACAGAGGAGAACTGGAAGTTGCATGTTGGGCACTGAGGAATTTCTTCTGTGCTTAGCTTTATTCGCAATTGACTTTAAATCTAGACCCATTAGAATATGAAAGAGGCATTGTTTGCATTAGTTTTCCGTGGCTGCTGCTCCTTCCCAAAATGCATTGCATATGTCCATGTAGGAGATATCCAGCTTCATAAACCCAACAAAAGGAGCAAAGAAGTTTGACTAACTATATTCAGCATTCTTTCACTGAATCAATGTTTTCTCTTCATTTGCTGCCAGGTCAATAAAGTGAATGAGCAGGTGTGTACCATCTCATTCATTCATTCATTCATTCATTCATTCATTCATTCATTCATTCATGTATTTACATTCTTTACTGGGTTAGAGAGCTGATCAGTTCTGACAAAGTACAATTTCAACCTGGGGATAAAATACAAAAAGCAGTATAGAAAATCAGAACCACGGTTCCATAACAAGCAATGACACCAAAAGGTGGTATCCTCAAAACTTTGTCTAATCATAAAGTAGTAGTCTGTCTCAGAGGTGAGACTGAATCCACAAGTTCAACTGCAGAATAAATCCTGAGCTCATTGATTTTAGGTATCTTTATGTAAAATACCACAGGGGATGGTAAGAACATAATAAATCTGCTTGCAGAAAATATTAAAATGGTAGTGAATCAGCTTAGCCAGTAAGCCAAAAATGGACTGAGCATAGAAAAGACAACTTATGTTTAATTCAAAAAATGTAATATATGTCAGTTGGATAAAAAAAAATGAAGGTAAAATGCCAGCTGGAGAAAAATTCTTGAAAAGAAATGAAAAAGAAAGACAGCAAGGACAGAAATGAACCTTCAAGTACACAAGTGCAAACTGAGAACGCTACAGCTACAGCCAGTAAGATGCTAGGTCATATCATAAGAATGAACAAATGATGCCAGGACATATCATAAGAATGACTGAATGATGCTAGGACATATCATAAGAATGACCAAATGATGTTAGGATGTATTATAGATCGACTCAGGAAGCATTTTTCACCATTTTAGAATCTCTTGACAGTCTATATTTATAGTGCAGAATATAGTTCTGGTACCCTCAAAAAGACAGGAAAAGTATATTAGTCAAGAGGGTGCAAGGCAATATGAGAGATAAGGGAGATACAGGATAAGGTATATGAAGAAAAACTCGCATAGTAGAAAACAAGAAAAACCTTCCTCAAGATGTTCATCGAAGGCAGTTTGCACAGATGGTGTTTCACTCGTTTCTTACATCTGCTCACTTGTATCGCACTAATGTATGTCAGCCAAGTCAACTGTAACCAGATCCACACACACACACACACACACACACACACACACACACACACACACACACACACACACACACACACATAGATATATGTAAATGTGTGTGTGTGTGTGTGTGTCTGTGTGTGTGTGTGTGTGTGTGTGTGTGTGTGTGTGTGTGTGTGTGTGCACATACCCTGTTTAGTGTGTTGGATAAAAAAATCAGTCTTAATCATTATAATTCAACTGCATATCACAAACAAGCACTGTTTGTTATATTGCACATTTAATTACTTCAAAACATTGAAATAAAATATTGCAAGCATTTCTGGAATTATCATTTGTGTATATCTCAGCACAAAACCACATAATGAGGAAAGCCAACATACACTGCATTGTTCATTGGATAAAATCTGCCTTCTCAATATTACTCTTCTTTTGCATATCACACATGAACATTGTTTACTGCATTGTGCATGTAGTCAGTAGATCAATGTAAGACTTCTCTGAATCCCACCCATGGATGCCAAGACAGCAAATACTATCAAGTATGGCTGGGATAGATTACTGACTAGGAGAAAAGAAATGGATGGGGAAGCTATAAGTTGCTTCTTCTTCTCCTTTTGGCTGCTTCCTTTAGGGGTCGCCACAGCAGATCATCCTTCAGCAGAACAAGTGGCAGTACAGTTTTACAGTGTCAAGTTGTCAGTCCAGCACCCAACTTTCCCCAGAAGGCACACACGCACACCTCTAGCCAATTCAGAATGCCCAATCCACCTGCAGCATGTCTTGGGAATGTGGGAGGAAACCAGAACATCCAGAGGAAACCCATACAAACACAGGGAGGACATGCAGACTCCACACAGAAGACACCCCCAGCCAAGTATCGAACCAGAGAACCTCTTAGTGTGAGACAATAATGCCACCAGTTGCACCACTGTGCCACATGGGAAGCTATATTTGCTGAAAAAAAATAGCAAATCAGATGGACAGCTAGGCCTTTTTGTGCCATCTGCAATATGTAATATAATAAAGAGAAATGTATTCTAACTCCTGGATGCTTGCTGGGATAACTTCTAAAAAAAGGCAGTTCACAAATAATAATAATAATAATAATAATAATAGTGTTCACTAAGGCATCCCTGGGTATTTCAAAATATCAGAAACCTGCATGAGGTGTTGATTCTGTGATAGAAAGAATACTATGCAGCTTGCTTTTGTGTGCCAACGAATACTGAAAGTGTCAATAAACCTATAATATACAAGAGAAAAGTGAAAAAAGTTCTAGCTATCAACATACAGTTGCAACAATTGGGCAAAACGGGTTAGTACTTGGGAATAAAGATGCCATTAGTATTGTGATGAGTTGTAAATGCCACATTATAAAATTTGACTAAATTAATAGGTTTCTAACAATCTTCTATTAAAAGAGTAAATTAAGCTCTATCCAGAAAGTAAAAACAACACAGATTGACTTTTTATGCATAATAAATCATTGTTCTAATCCTGGCAAATATTATACTTCATTTCAGAAAATACCCAGCAGCACACCATCTGCAATATGTTCATGTGAAATGCAAATATTTATCCTTTTCAGCCATGGTTTCTTATAGCCCATTGCCCTACACAAAGCTGTCAAGAATTCAGAAATATAAAGAAATGCATTTAGGTTATCAGGCAGTTATTAGAAACACTGCCTTTAATATGCTTAAATAAAATTAGGTTGTTGCTATATCTGCATTAGTGAAATGGAGAAAGAACAGGATAAATTAATAAAGGGAGCCACAGACAGAGCTACACTGCAGCACAGAAAGTTCCTGCAGATTTTTTAAGCAGTCTATAATCAGTCATAAATGCTTATGTACTTCTGGTGGTTTTGGTTAACCCTCAGAGAGTACTAAAATCATTCTGAAATCAAAATAACTCATTAAAGCTTTAATGCGTTCTGTAGAAGAAGGAGATGATTTAAATAATATAAATGGTTTCATAATTGTTAAATCAGCTGGCAGTAGAATAATCATTTCTCTACACACTTACACTCCATGTTTATCAGTCATATTATGTAAGAAAATCACTGTTCCTATTTAACATTTGTTTTCCTGCATTTTTGATATAAATATAACAAAATATTGAATGAACATGTTACCTGCCCTTTACAAAATAAAGAACGGTGTATGACTTAACTAAACAGACATTGGAAGACATTAATTTAAAAATATATGTATACTTTTCCTGGCTATTGCTGAAGATACATTTTTATAAATGGTACTTCCAAAATACTGCTCTCCTGGTAAATGATAAGTTCCCAAAGCAGTAGTGATTCCAGCTTCTCTGAGTGGGCCAAAATAGTTTCAGGTCAAAGGTGCGCTAGTTGTGAGCATGTTTATTTAAAATATTTCATTTTTACAACCCTGATTTGTCAAATTATGACACTTTGATGATTTATTTTTCTAAAGGAAGTTACTATTGAAAGACTAATGCATAGAGTGAGACAACAATTTTGTGAGTGCATATATATGTGTGTGTGTGTGTGTGTGTGTGTGTGTGTGTGTGTGTGTGTGTGTGTGCGTGCGTGCGTGCGTGCGTGTGTGTGTGTGTGTGTGTGTGTGTGTGTGTGTGTGTGTAAGTATTTTTCCTCTGTAGAATATGGTGCAGATCTAGTAGTATTCTTATACTAGGGAAGGTTGAAAGAAAAATAGAGCAGTTAATATACCATGAAAGACAAACCTGGCCTACCTAAAGTGGCAGTTGTTAACAGCTCTTTCTCATTACTGCCTGCTTGCCACACTGGACTTTTTGCTGCTATTGTATCCTACTTAAAATATACACTTTCCTGGCTTTATTTCTCTTTCTTCTTTTCTCATATTGTACCTGTGTTGCATATATTTTGCATTATTGCTGCCTTTGAATCCTGCTTCAAAAATGCTTTCTTGACTTTGTTTCTGTTTCTTTCTACCTCAAAATTTTACTTGTTACATGTATATTACAAATTTCTGTGGCTTTGTCTTTAGCCACACTCGTGGATCTAATTCCTGAGAACAGTGTGGCTTTGACCAGTCCCCCCCCCCCCCACACACACACACACACATAGTTCTAATTCCTGAGGACAGTATGGCTTTGGCCAATCCCACACTCTCACAGGTCAGTAAAAAGTGAGATGAGAGAGGGAAGCTGATTCAATGGATTTCTCTGGTTTTCATCTTTGCTTCTCTAAATGTACCAAGGGATTCAATGTTCTGTCTATAAATATCTTTAAAATGCAAGCTGTTGGTAATCAAATGTTTAAAAAACATTTGGAGGGACATTCCAAAAAAAGCAGTAAACCCTAGAATAAAGAACAATCTAATAATGATAGTCCATGTAATCGTTCCAGAATGTCTGAACCTCCATTTCTCCCTTTAGTTCCAGATAGTTTCAGACAAATAAGTTCTGAGTGTAATCCATCATGGTTACAGATTGCAGTGGGAGTCTATTCTTCCTTTCAAGGAAATTCCCCCGGATCCACCAGACCAAACTCTTTATTACCTTTCCTGCCATTCAGCATATGCTGTTTTAGTGGGTGATAGAAGCTGCCTCCCCTCAGGAGGATTTTTTTTCTCAAGAATGTTTCTGGTACCAAAGAGAGAAAATTCTTGGAGACCCATTCTGGATGTTTGTGATAATGCCCAAGTTCATAGTATTATCACTTCACAACTTGCTACCACCTATTCCTCATTTCAGATTTCTAGTGACCTTAGATTTAAAAGATGCATATAATCACATTCATATAGATCCAGATTACAGACATTTTTAAGGTTTTATGAGTGTGGATCACATTATTAGTTTTCTGCCTTACCCTTTGGACTATCTACTGCTCCAAAGGTGCTCACAAAGTGCCTAGCTCATGTGATAGCCTGCTACAGACTGCAAAGCGTTCACATTTGTCAATATTTAGAGATCTTGCTTAACTTTGCAAAGTCAGTTTCAAAGTGTCAGGAATCTCTGACTTGGGTAAAGGATCTCCTACATAGTCTGGGATGCCAAGAGGACACGCAAAATTATTTTTTGTTCCCTTCTGACAGGGTTATTTTTTCTGGGCAGTTGCCTGGACACCTCATTTCAAACAGCTTTTCTTCTATGAGGAACTACATCTGTATGTAGATCTATCCCTTAAGTTTTCCACTCACATGTCTGATTCGACAAGATAAAGATCCAGTGGTACCTCAGATTTTTATGGTTGCAGTATTGAAATCTCTTGACATTTCAGATTCCAGTTTTGGGATATGAGAAAAGGGAGAACCTCTCAGAATTCAGGTCTCCCATTTTCAACTTGTGCTCCAGCACAGTCAGTCACAGCAGACATTTCACACTTTCCTTTGAGAGCAGTGTCTATGGGGATAAAAGTGAAGGGTCTTTGAAACAAGTAAGATGGACCAAAATACATAAACATAAAATAGATCTTATTTTTTATCAATGCTGTCAACTCTCTCAATCATCAATGATATCTTAGGACCTCTAAAAATGTTTACAGACAATAGCATATGAGCAGAGTGGATAAGTTGTTGACCGCAGCTGTTAGCTGAGATATATAAGTATCCTGTTTTTTTTTTCGATTATTTATACAGATTATTGTTTTTAACAATTAATATATAGCACTTTTATTGTCTGCTTTTTAGTCTTCGAGTGTATTTTATTGCTATTAACTAATCTGCACAAGTAACTGATTTGTCTGCAGTTAAAAGCATTCTGTATCTTTACAAATCTTTATCTGTTTGTGCTTTCTCTAGTGCTACTGTCTGTAGGTGGCTTTGCAGTTGCCCGCCCCTACTGTAAATCTGATCTGTGACACTCCTCCCAGTCTAGTGTCGTTAGTGTCATTAGCTCATTGCCTTAATATTGCTACAACTCAAGTGCTTTAGGTTGCACTGCATCTGAAGTGTTTGTGTGTTTTAGCTGCTTTTCTGTATATACAGACTTCTCTGTTTCTTTAACTAAATGAGCTCTGCAAAGTTGTTTTATTGCATTCCTGCCTGAATTTCTGAGTTTTTTGCCCATTTCCTTTCTTGGATAAAGGGAGGCTTCTTTGTTCACCAGTGGCAGTGGGGAGCTTGGAGCAGCCTATCCATCCCTGGAGGAGTTTTCCCAGCACAAGAATCTGGTAGTTCCTGTATTGCCCATTTCCTTTCTTGGATAAAGGGAGGCTTCTTTGCTCACCAGTGGCAGTGGGGAGCTTGGAGCAGCCTATCTATCCCTGGAGGAGTGTTCCCAGCACAAGAATCTGGTAGTCTGTTTGTTGCAAAAAAAAAAAAATGATCCTTGTTTCCCATCTTTCCTGACCTAGAGTAGTCCAAATACAGGCGTTGCTGTATTCTGGACTTTTGGAAAGTTCCTGTGTTGCCCATTTCCTTTCTTGGATAAAGGGGGGCTTCTTTGTTCACCAGTGGCAGTGGGGAGCTTGGAACAGACTATCTATCCCTGGAGGAGTGTTCTCAGCACAAGAATCTGGTAGTGTATTGGCTGTTTTGGGCCAGTTTCTAGCTCTTTCAAGTCCCCATGTATAAAACCCACTTTGGCGCGGTTTTTACACTTGTTACTACTTAGCCAAGCTCCTCGTGGTCCTGCAGAGTGGTGCTAGCAGCAGAGAAGCTAAAAGAGTGACTGCTAACCTGATAAAAGTGTTTGTTTTCCTGCTACTACATGGGAGACTGTCCGATCTAGCTAAATTGCAAATATTTCTGTTTCTTGAACTGTTTTAAACTGTTTAAAGTTGTTTTTGCACCTGCACTTTTAAAGTTTGTCCTGTTTGCTGCTTTTACCTGTTGAAGCTACACACTCAAGTGTGCTAGCCTGTGTTACATATTTATTGCATTTTCCTGCTGTTTGTTGCAAAAAATATATATATCCTTGTTTCCTGTCTTTCCTGACATAGAGTAGTCCAAATACAGGCTTTGCTGTATTCTGGACTTTTGGAAAGTTCCTGTGTTGCCCATTTCCTTTCTTGGATAAAGGGAGGATTCTTTGTTCACCAGTGGCAGTGAGGAGCTTGGAGCACCCTATCTATCCCTGGAGGAGTGTTCCCAGTACAAGAATCTGGTAGTCTAGTGGCCGTTTTGGGCCAATTTCTAGCTCTTTCAAATCCCCCTGTATAAAATCCACTTTAGCGCGGCTTTGTCCGATTTTGCTCATAGCGCAGCATCGGGCAGCGTTGCTTAATTGGGTTTAAACTATTCATGGCTCCACAAAGTCTGCTCTTCACTTTTTCCCTTAGAACTGATCTAGTTCTCATAATAAACACCCTATTCCCACTCTAAAGCCTGGCACTTGCTCACTAAAGCAATTATATAAGTCAGCACTAAAAATTAAAAGCACTACACCCTCACAAACTCCCCTTGAGTACTTTGTTCCCCATTGGCCCTTTTTTCAATTATAAATGAATTCCCAATACTATTCTAGCATGTCCAAAGGTCAGTTGTCAATCTCCTCTCCGGTCCAGCTGGTGAATCCGGGAATCTTGAGGCAATGTTACAACTGCCTCATGTACACAGACAACCCTCTCCTCCTCCCAACAAATTCCAACACATGAGAGAGATGCAACCATATAGCCAAACTGGAGGCTAAGCTCTCTCAACTCAGTACTGGCGTAACCAGTCAGGAGGAGAAGGAAACCACACTCACTACAATTCCAGTCTCACATAGACCTACCACGACGGCAAACCAAACACAAAAACACACAAAAACATACTGGGAGTCTCTAAATAAAAATCTGCCTAAGCAACAGAGACCTCCAAAGCAGACACCCAAGCAACCGCTACCCCAAAAGAAAACACATGCAACACATAGCTCACAAAGCCAGTGTGCTGAACAGTCACAGCCCTTAAGGCTAAACAACACACCTGATACACTTGTAATAGGTGACTCTATCATCAGGCACACTGACGTCCCACTCACCAGGCTGAACAAGGAGAAGGTCATGGTGAGCTGCCTGTCGGGCACTAGGATCTGCCACATAACACAAGCACTCAGGTCACTCCAAGGCAAGTACAAATATGACTCACTCATTGTCCATGCTGGTGTGAATGACCTGAGACGTACCTCCCTGGACTACATGGAAAGAGACATAGAGGAGCTCTCTGAGCATGTAGCCCAGGCTGGTATGACCCTGACCTTGAGTAGCATCTTACCCTCACCAAGAATGATGCCACAATATGAAGACAAAATGATCAATTTCAACAATTGGCTTAAGTATTGGAGTCATTCAAAGTGGTTACAATGACTGTCTGCCTGGGATGACATGCTCGACAAGTCCCGATGCTTCACTAGGGACGGCTTGCACTTGTCACCCCTGGGCTTTCGGATATTGGCAAAGGCTCTTGCCACCCCCATAGTGCCTTTTTTAGGCAAGGCTCAAAAGACAAACCCACCTCCATAGGTATCACAAGGGATAAGAAACTAAGAGTAATGCTACTCAATGCCAGAATTCTAAACCTCAAGATGCATGCACTCGAAACTCTCCTTAGCATGGAGAACATCGATATCTGTGCAGTAACAGAAACCTGGTTCAAGGCTCCCGAGAGCACCCCAGCACTACCAGGTTATACCTCATACCATGGTTTTCGGCCATAAAACTTGGACCGAACCACAAAAGGAGGGGGAGTATCAATTTTCGTCAAAGATACCCACACCTCCAGGTTGGTGGCACAGCACGAAGCATCAGAGACTATCCATGTGCAACTAACAGTGGGTAAAACTGCCTTCCAGTTTATAGCCTGCTACAGACCACCCTCCGAAACCCAGGAACCCCACTCAGCCTTCCTGAGAACACTGGAAAATATGAAGGTCTCTCCAAACACCATTATATTGGGCGACTTCAACTACCCTAACATAGACTGGGAGCATTACTCTAGCTCCAACACCCTAGCCCAAAGGTTCCTAGAATTTATAAACTCAAATGCTATGGAACAACTTGTTGCCACTCCCACAAGATGGGAAAACATACTGGACCTGATCATCACCAACATGGGGAATCTATGCTCCAGACCAGAAGTGTATCCCTTACTGGTAAGATCAGACCATAAACTAATCTCACTAGATATTCACATCCCAACCCCAGCCCCTGACCAGAAAACCACAGTGAAAAACCTCTCTAAAGCAATTTTCGCACTCCTCAAAACCGAGGTGGAATCCTTCAAAGCACCCGGGCCTGTGGAAAATATGGCCCAGACCGCCGAATCCTTTATAAACGCATTCTATGAACACCTTCAGGAATGCATGGATCATGCAATCCCAAATAAAACCAAGACCCAATCCTCCAAAGTTAGGTGTCCTGTCTGGTGGACCCCAGCCATAAACAAACTATACAATAGAAGGAGGAAGCTACTACATGATAGAGCAAAATCCCAAAAAAGGAAGGCATCTCTGATCAGTATTAGCAAAAAAACTATGGGCACTCATAAAATCGTCTAAGGCCAGCTTCGAGAGAAAAATTGCACAGGACACTAAGGATAATCACAAGGCTTTCTTTAGTTATGTTGGGAACCTGGGTGGGAATTCCCAGATATGCTCAGAATTAGTCCAAAATGACAAAAAATACACCGAACCCACAGACATTGCCAACATCCTAGCTGACAGGTTCAGCGCAAACTTCTCCCCCCCTTCCCCACCAAAAGGGCAAATATCTATCCCAGCAGAGTACTGCCCCCCCTGACATCTCAGATGCTCAGGTAAGAGCCGCCCTCTCCAAAGCAAAAAACACAGCATCAATGGGACCAGATGGTGTCCCAGGCTGCATCCTACATGAACTCCAAGAAGAACTAAACCCAAACATAAAACTATTGTTCAATCTCAGCCTTACTACAGGATATGTACCCAAAGAGTGGCATACAGCAACAGTGGTCCCTCTCCACAAAGGTGGTGCCTCAACGGATCCTAGAAACTATCACCCCAAAAGCTTGACTAGCTTGGTCTGCAAAGCTATGGAAAGGATCATCATGGACCTCATAAATAAAGATATTGGGGACCTACAGACACTGGATCCTACCAAATTTGGCTTTGTTAAGGGCAGATTCTGCCTCTTAAACCTGGTTGATTTCTTTGAAACAGTCACCAAGGCCATTGACGAGGGGAAGGTGGTCCACACAGCCTACCTGGACCTTGCAAAAGCCTTCGATACAATACCCCAGTCGGGCATTATAGATAAGCTCACCAGCTTAAATATAAACCCCTATGTCACTAGATGGGTTGCAAACTGGCTCAAGGACAGAACCCATATGGTTAGAATTGCTGGAGCCATGTCAGACTCCAAACCAGTTACAAGTGGCATCCCACAAGGCTCAGTCCTTGGACCTCTCTTCTTCGGTATATATTTCTCGGAAGTACAGGCTAACACAGAAGGACTGTGGCTGACCAAGTTCGCAGATGACTGCAAACTGGGCGCCATAATAGACTCTCCAGCCGACACAAGCATCCTACAAAAGGGCCTCATAGAAACAGAGAACTGGTGCCAGAGCCATGGCCTCAAGCTAAACGCCAACAAGTGTATAGTCATCCCCTTTGGCAAAAACAAAGTGCCCACAAATTACCACATAGGTGGTAATCCATTAAGTACGGAAGAAGTAATTAGGGACCTGGGGACCCAAGTTGATAGCAATCTCTCATTTGACAACTACATGGCCAAAGTGGTTAGAAAAAAATGTTATATAGCCCACCTAATCATGAAGGGATTCACATCTAGATCAGGGGAGGTCATCGTGCCTCTTTACTCATCCCTCATCAGGCCCATAATTGAGTACAATGCCCCTTTTGGGATGTATCTTACCAGACACCTGCAGCAACTGGAAAGACCCTAAAAGTACCTCACCAAGAGGATCAAAGGGCTCAAACAGATGCCATATGCTGCCGGGTTAAAGAAACTCCAGCTCTACTCAGTGGCATACCACCTGCTCAGAGGCAATCTGTGCCTGATGCATAAAGCCATGTCCAACCTGGAATTAATGGACATGCTGCACCTCAGAAAATCCAGATCCCATAGAGCTATGCACTCGAGAGACTTGAACCTTAGCACTGAAATAAATAGGACATGCTGGAGGGACAGATTCATAACCCAGAGGCTCCCTTCACTCTGGAATAAAATCCCAGTCCAGGTTAGGCAGAGTCCCTCATTGACTCTATTCAAGAGGAATCTTGATGAGTAGATGGGAGATAGTAGGTTTACCCCGGGTATCATTTCTGTGTCTCTGTTAGACAGAGGCACAGTATACTAACCTCGAAAAAGGGCATAGCAAAATTCATTTAAAATGGGTGACGAAAGCCAAACACACTCTGGCTAGGCTTATAAATGCCCTAGGGCAGATAGCCTAGTATGAACCTATGAATCTATGAACATATGAAGAGACAGATCTTACTCTCTGTATGGTCTAGCTGTGGTAGCTTGGTATATAGCTTTTCAGCACAATCTCTCTCTCCGCAGGCATCTTACATTTCATCTGAGAACAACTGTGTAGCAGACAAGCTGTGTATGACCAGGAGACACCTTCACAAATGGAAACTTGAATAAGAGGATCTTCCAAGATTTGATCCATTTTTGGGGAACACCTCAAATAGATATGTTTGTGCCTGCTTTAAACAATCAGTTGGCAAAATACTGCTCCTGGATTCCATACAAAAAAAGCTTGAAGTACACACATCTTTTCTATTTCTTGGATATGAATGCTTCTCCACCCACTTCAGTAATATCCAAGGTAACTCTGAAGGTTTAAAATTCTATCCAGAGATCATTCTGATGACTTCCTTCTGGCCCAGGCAACAGTGGTTCTCTCTTCTTCTGAAATTAGCCAGGGCCATTTGTCACAAGCTTCCTCACACAGTGATGTATTCACAAATTACCAGGGGTGTTTGATACATGCTGACCTCAAACAACTACAACTGACTGCCTATATTGCCTGCATGATGTGGTTTTAATTCGTTTTATTCACATTCTTTTCTTAGGAAGTGCAACAGGTTTTAATGGAGACAAGAAAGCCTGTTACTAGAAGATCCTATATAAGCAAATGTTGGCAGTTATCTAGTTGGTGCCAACAAATGAGCCAGAACCCATTCAGGTTTAATGTTTCTCTGATTCTACATTATTTGTATGAGTTATCATACAATGGCCTGTCTTACTTTTCACTAGAGGATCATTTGCCAGTCATCTCAACAAGTCTGTCCATGGATTCCCCTCTTTCAACTCAATCTCATATTAAAATGTGTTTGAAAGGGATATCACATTTAAAGCCTCACATAAAACAGGTGGCTTCCCCTTGGGAGCTTAATTTGCATTAGAAAAACTAAGCTTGTTTTATTCGAACTAGCTCATCCGGCTGACTTGGGTTTTTTGACATGGAAAATAGACTTACTTATTGCTTTGACCTCTGCAAGAAGAGTATCTGAGTTGCAAGCTGTTATGGTGGGTCATTTTTACATCATTTTCCACAAAGATAGGGTTTCTCTTAAAAACAATCTTTCATTTATGCCTAAAGTGACATTAGAATTTACCTTAAAGATATTCCATACATTGGATGTCCCCTGACAACTCAGGTACTATCTTGAAAGAACACAATCTTTCAGATTTTCTGATCGGTTGTTAATTTTTTGTGAGGGTAAGAAAAAAAAAGGAACAACCATTGTCAAAACAGACTATTTCCAAATGGCTGACTCATACTATTACGTTTTTTGAACCCTCCACAACAAAACTATTCCAAGCATATTCAAGGTTTAGTCTATCAAAGCCAAGGTTTAATTTCTGGCTTTTTGGAATAGGCTGGATTCTACAAGAATTCTAGAAGAATCAGCTTGGTCTTCTGTGCATACTTTTACAAAGCACTATAAACTAAATTATTTTTCCACGTTTAGGGCAGGCTTTGCTATAGGCATTCTCCAAGGGATCCTGGATCCTCACCCTTCATCTTCTCAGTGTATTTAAGTTATGGTAATATACCCATATAACTTAAGCTACTGCAGCAGTGATCAAATGATGAACATAGTACAGGTGTGTAAGTAAACTTACCATAGCAGTAAACTTTCCATTGACCACTGCTGCTGTAGCCAATCCATCTTTCCGACCCCTGTATTTTTGTGTGTTTTTTTCCTAGCATTGTCCTTACAAGGTTCTATCCACTTTCTTTATTTCTGTTGGAATGAAATCTTTGAATGGTTTGGTGCCTAAACCTGTCTTTTCATTTGCTCAGCTCAAGATGTCTCTCATTTGAATGCATGGAAGGTGCACTGATGATTTGGAAGCTGGACACATGAGTAAATTGCCCAAAGGACCTTAACCTGGTATGTGACATCAAAGAACTTGCTGGAGAGACAGATTTGTCTCACAGAGGTTGCCCCACCTTTGGAACAAGCTTACTATTCATGTTAAACAAAGCCCCTCATTAGCCCTATTTAAGCATAATTTGGAGAATTGGATGGGTAATGGGAAATTCACCCTGGGGGTTCCACCTGTGTCCCTCTTGGAAAGGGGCAATAGATGCTGATTTTAGTGCCTGCTTGAACTAGACACCCTTGGGAACATGGGTTGAACTTGGCTCGGCTTATAAGGGCCCTGGGGCCATTAGCCTAGTAACCTCCCATGGTCATATAATCCTATGATCCTATGACAGCTGTTACATTCCTTTCAGAATATAACCCGTATATATTTTTAAGTTATTGCAAGAGTGATCATTCGAACATCTACTAATGTGGTAAGTATACGTCTGCTCCACATCTGCTGCATGCAAGTCTTCAGTCTTTCCCTCTCACTCTCTTTCTGTTCTTCTCTCTTAAGATCACTTTATCTGTCTGTCTTAATATAGCTGTTTAAGCACATTGCCTGCCAGTTTCTTCTTTTCGAATTTTACTTCATCATTCACAGCTATACTTCTATACTATTGTTTACATTTTGTACTTTATTGATCTCCACCTATGTACTTCTGTCTTACTATTTCTTCTCTGTCTCACTCTCCCCCTTCTGATATATATGTTATAGTCTTACTGAGTTGCATCTTGACTGTGTTCGCCCCCAAACAGTGAAAAAGATCCACTCTTTCCCCTTGCATATTTTTTTCGTTATTCCCTTTTCCATCCTCCCTCAGTATTCTCTCATCTTCTGCTTTTGCCTACCTCAGACGTTCAGATTTCCACCTCCATACTTACTTTTCTCTGCACTTGGTTTAAACCCTCCTATCTTAGAGGGTCTATGTTAAATAAATGAATGCTTAAAATGTCGAGTACAACATACTCAAACACTTTTAAGTGAAAGTTTATTTAACTGACCCCTCAGAATATCGAAAAACACAGTCTTGAAAAGTTTTGTTTGGCCACCTACCCCTCCCAAATGCTACAGTACACAAAACCAACTAATAGTAGGTACATACACACAATAACAAAACAAAAAAAAGGCAAAACATACTGCACCCCCCACACCCACCCTACTTAAATATACCAACTCTGAGACCACACTTCAGTGCAGAAAAAGGAAATTCTCCCATTCTGCACCATATGGCGCCATTAGCACTAGCTTACATGATGTATTACGTCACATACATCAGTGCTGGCCAAACAAAATATTTCAGAACTCAGTTTTCCAAAGTTCTGAGCAGTCGATTAAATAAACATTTGCTTAAAAGTGTTTGAGTATGTTGCACTCGACATTTTAAGCATTTGTTTATTTAACATAGACCCTATCTTCGACCACAACTGAATTACTGTACAACTAAATTCATGAAGCCTCTTGGTAATACTTTTTCTATTACTCTACTAGTACCATACTGCCAAGTCAAATTTATCACCGGGCTTTTATAAAGTATACAGTTATCCAAATATATCAAAAATGTATATAAATAACCAAGAAAAACTCTTGAAATAATTGGAGAAAGGAGAAGGAAGTATAAAATGTAAATAGCACTTTCATCTAAAATGACATTCCAAAGACTTCATCAGAACAAACAAAAATCACACAAAGCCACATCCTTAACTAACTTTGTGTATGTATAATGCTTTTTAAAAACAGGATTAGTGTGTGAAGTGAGGGTGAACCTTCTGCATCATGCAAAATTTGCATGTTCTTTAATACGTGTATATAAACTCCAGATCTTGCAGTGTGCAAAGCATAAATCATCCAACTCTCTCTTGATGGCTTACCTTTTTACACTGTATGCTGAGTTATCATGCTACACAAATGCTGTTAAGATGCATTTTTTCAGCTGTTGATTTAACTTGGTTTTGACAGTATTTCTTTTTCATTCATGAATGCTCCAATGACACAGCATTATCAAAATCAGGGTAGTAGGAGTATTGCATACTAGTTTCATTTGGGCACAAAGCAGAAAACTAATCCCAGATAGGACCTGATTTTACACACACACACACACACACACACACACACACACACACACACACACACACACACACACACACACACACACACACACAAAACCTGGAGGGTTAACAATATACCTGGTGCATGGTTTGGCATTGAGAGCAAACTGGAGTACCTGGCAAAAACCCATAAGGGTGGGTGAAAGACATGAACACTATATCAATAAATAAAACAGCTCCCACTTTACTAGCATATAGACAACTAAGAAACCTAATAAAACAACTTATCACCAAAGATAAGAAAGCATATTACTCAACTAATCTAAATATAGACACTAATGGTCCAAAACTGTTTTGAGGACTCCATCAGTAAACTGTTAAATCCAGGAAGAGGTGGGCAGCTAACACCAATCACAGAGAAACAAAATGATGCCATAGCCAACCAATTCAATAACTGCTTTTTGCAGACTGTACAGTAATTAACTCACCATGTAACTAATCAAGCTCTTGATGTCCCTACTCAAACAAATAACCTCTTTCAATGCTTCTCCTGATCAGAAGTTTATGAATAGCCATTTATCCAAAATTTTCAGGGCCAAATCTCCTCCTACCCTCTTCCCTATACTATAATGTCATCATTATTCAGAGAAAATTATGGTACTTAACTTGTATGAAAAAAACAAATTCACATATAATTACTAGGCATGTAGTCAATAAAACTACTGAGGGGCCTAGACAAGTTTTCCAATTGCCCCAAGGCACTGCCAGGTTATGTGATTTGTTCTACGTAACACAGTAGACAAATGGAGGCCAAGGGAATTAAACCCTGGAATATAGGAAGCAGTTCATTAACAACTCATATCCTGAATCCTCTGTGCTAACTGCCAGATATTCTGTTATTTTCTTTGTTCATCAAATTTGGGGAAGGTAAACTTTTCTAAGCAATGATCAATCATTTTCAGGTCAAGTACTTGTGCTAGGTCAGAACAAATGGTAACAATCATTCATCTCTTTCAATCTATGGAATGAAATACAGGTCCAGAATATATCGTTATGTTTATTATTATGGTTATATTACAACAGAAATCAAACATTTCTATCAGCGGAATATTGCTATCCCCACTCTGCATAGTCTTATGTGAAATTGTATATATTACATAAAAATAAAAGTGTGCTTGTGTTTTATGCCTAAAAATCATCAAATAGTACACATTATATATCTTTGTATTATGACAAACTTTTCTGAGAATTGTGCCAGAGAATATCAGCTATCTAGTCCTGTGTTTATGTTTCCCATCAGTAGTCTTACAGAGCTGTTAAGATGCACTTTTTTGCCATTTCATTTCATAGGTTCATAGGTTCATAGGTTGATACTAGGCTATCTGCCCTAGGGCATTTATAAGCCTAGCCAGAGTGTGTTTGGCTTTTGCCACCCTTTTAGATTAGTTGACTGTGCCTCTGTATAGTATGTCACAGAAGGTAGCCCTTTTAATGTTTGTTTACTGTACCTCTGTCAAGCAGGGACACAGAAGAGATCCCAGGGGTAAACTTACGATCTCCCATCCACTCGTCAAGATTTCTCTTGAAGAGGGTCAGTGAGGGACTCTGCCTAACATGGATTGGGATTTTGTTCCAGAGTGAGGGGAGCCTCTGGGATATGCATCTGTCCCTCCAGCATGTCCTATTTATTTCTGTGCTGAGGTTCAAGTCCCTGGAGCATGTAGCTCTAAGGGATTTGGATTTCCTGAGGTGAAGTATGTCCATTAATTCTGGGTTGGACATGGCTTTATATGTCAGACACAGATCCCCTCTGAGTAGGCGGTACGCAACTGAGTAGAGCTGGAGTTTCTTTAGCCGAACTGCATAGGCCATCTGTTTGAGCCCCTTGATCCTCTTGGTGAGATACTTTTGGGGTCTTTCCAGTTGCTGAAGGTGTCGGGTAAGGTACATTGTACTCAATTATGGGCCTGATAAGTGATGAGTAGAGGGGCACAATGACCTCTCTTGATCTAGATGTGAACCCTTTCGTGATAAGGTGGGCTATATAGAAGGTCTTTCTAACCACTTTGGCAACGTGATTGTCAAAGGAGAGATTGCTATCTACTTGGGTCCTCAAATCCCTAATTACTTCTTCCGTACTTAATGGATTACCACCTATGTGGTAATTTGTGGGCACTTTGTTTTTCCCAAAGGGGATGACTATGCACTTTTTGGCATTTAGCTTTAGGCCATGGCTCTGGCACCAGTTATCCATCTCTGTGAGACCCTTTTGGAGGATGCTTGTGTCAGCCGGAGAGTCGATTACAGCACCCAGTTTGCAGTCATCTGCGAACTTGGTCAGCCATTGTCCACCCGTGTTAGCCTGTACCTCGGAGAAATATATACCAAACAAGAGAGGTCCCAGGACTGAGCCTTGTGGGACACCACTTGTAACTGGTTTAGAGTCTGACATGGCACCAGCTATTCTGACCATGTGGGTTCTATTCCTGAGCCAATTTGCAACCCATCTTGTGATATAGGGGTTGATATTTAAGCTGGTGAGCTTATTTATGATGCCGGAGTGGGGTATTGTGTTGAAGGCTTTTGCGAGGTCCTGCTAGGCTGTGTGGACTACCTTCCCTTCATCTATGGCTTTGGTAACTGTTTCAAAGAAGTCGACCAGATTCAAGAGGCAAGATCTGCCCTTAACGAAGCCGAATTGGGTAGGATCCAGTGTCTGGAGGTTCCCAATATCTTTGTTTATGATTTCCAGGATGATACATTCTATAGCTTTGCAGACCAGGCTAGTCAGGCTTATAGGGCGATGGTTTCTGGGGTCTGTTGCGGCACCACCTTTGTGGAGTGGGACCATTGTTGCTGTACGCCATTCCTTGGTACATATCCTGTAGTAAGGCTGAGCAAAGATATATGTGTAGTAAGAGTTATGGCTTACAAACTTACTAAATATTAATGAATTGCTATGACACCAAATTAAAAATTATACTTATTTGTCAAAACAATAGATATTTTCTTTAATGTTAAATATTGTAGCAAAAGTATGGGACATATAGCACTATTTGGTATTCATTAAACAGTTGTGTACTTCACGCATGGCCTCAAAACAAGGGTAAACTGCATAATATGCTAATGAAAATTTAAGTAGTTGAGCTGCATGTTAATTAACCAATCCAACATGGTGGCACTATTCAGGAATGTATAAAGTGTTCATATACACTCAGTGCTCCCCCTTGCCCTGAAATCCAAAACTCTTTAGAATACGGTCACAAAGACACAGAAAAACATGTTACAGGTTGCTGCTGTCATTAATTTGCATGTGCAACAGGCTTTAATTCTAGGTGTTAATGTTGCAGTCAGACCTCATCTGAGAAGGAGAAGGGTGTTCAGACCCTGTCTGACATATCATGGACTGAATAAAATAGAAATGTTAGAGCATTATAGGGTAGACGGGGAAACGACAGATGAAATATGCAACCTCTGGTGCCCTCACCTGAGACCCCAGGGAAATTGTGAAGAACCCATCCTACTGGAAACAATGATATATGTGGCATTATGAATACTAGCCACAGAGACTTTCGAGAGGCCCACAAGTGATATATTTGGGACGTCACAGTCCTCTACTTCTAGAATATTTTGCCACTTTCTAAATGCAATGCTATGATATGCAAGAGAGGATATCTGGTTCCAACACACTCCAGAAATGAGATCAACAACCATGCAACAGTTTTATATCATAGCTCACTTCCTAGACATTTTGGGGGCCATGGAATGCACACACATAGAGATAAAAGCTCCACATAGTGAACAGAGAAGAATGTACATCAGCAGAAAAGGATACCACTCCATTAACTGCCTGGTTTTCTCTAATGCCCAAGGAATCATCTACAATGTGTGAAGGTAATCCTGTGAGTTTCCATGATTCACACACATGGCACAGCTTTGGCCAGTACACAAGGTTTGCTAGGGATGGCTTTCCACAAGGGCATCTAGTAGGAGATGTAGGTTAATCACTAGAACCTTATCTCATGATACCCATGCCAAACTCACACAACCTCACTGAGCAAGGATAGAACAATGCTCATGCTCAAACTGAGAATACAATAGAATGTACATTTTGCTTGCTTAAATCAAGATTCTGTGGTCCAGACAGTTCAGGAGGTACCCAGCAGTAGGATCCAGCCACCTCTGCCAAACTAGTCACAATCTGTGTCATGCTGCCCGACATTAGTTCCCAGTGCCCCTATCAAGCAAGACCACAGAAGTGATCCCCCGAGTTGAATTTTCTACTTTCCATCCACTCGTCAAGATTTCTCGTGAAGAGGGCTAGTGAGGTGCCCTGCTTGACATAAATGGAAAGTCTGTTCCAGAGCATGGGTAGTCTCTGGGTTAGGAACCTGTCCCTCCAGCATGTTCTGTTTATTGTGGTAATGAGGTTGAGGTTCCTGGAGCGTGTGGCACAGAGGGATTTGGATTTCTTCAGATGTAGCATATCTAACAGCTTTGGGTCAGACATGGCTTTTTAGGTCAAGCAGACATCACCTCTAAGTAGGCGATATGAGGATAGAGTATAGCTGAAGCCTTTTGTGTCTATCCATATAAGGCATGTGTTTAAGGCCCAGGATCCTCTTAGTGAGGTACTTTTGTGGCCTTTCCAGTTATTGTAGGTGTCTAGTGAGGTACATGCCAAATGGGGCATTGTATTCTATAATAGGTCTGATGAGAGATGAGTAGAGAGGGACTATGACCTCTTTCTTCCTGGATGAAAAACCCATTGTAATGAGATGTGCCACATAGAATGACTTGCTGACCACAATGGTAATGTGGTTGTCAAATGAAAGGTTGCTGTCAACCTGTGCCCCCAGATCTCTTATCACATCTTCGATGTTTAGTGGACTACCGTCAATGTGGTAGTTCATGGGCACCGAGTTTTTCCCAAAGGGAATGACGATGCATTTTATGGCATTGATCTTAAGGCCATGGTTCTGGCACTAGTCATTGGTCACAGTGCAACCTTTTTGAAGAATGTCTACATCAGTTGGAGAGTCAATAATGGCTCCCAGTTTGTAATCATCTGCAAATTTGGTCAGCCAAAGTCCCTTTATATTGGCTTGAATGTCAGAGAAGTAGATGCCAAACAGGAGAGGACCCAGGCCTGATCCTTGTGGAACTCCACTTGTAACTGTTCGGTAATCAAATTTGGAATACGCTACTTTCACAGTGTGGGTTCTGTCAGTGAGCCAGTTTGCAACCCACCTTGTGACATAGGGGTTTATGCCTAGTTTAGTGAGTCTATTTATGATTCATGAGTGAGGGATGGTGTTAAAGGCCTTGGCAAGATCAAGGTAGGCTGTGTGAACTACTTTAAAAAGGAAACGCAAAAAACACTCTCCTTCTTCCTCCAAATTATGAAACAACTCTGACCCAGATAAAACCTCCGACTGTGGCACACAAAGAGGCAAATAGCAATGCAAGTGTTAGTCTTTATTCTAGCACTTTGGTGTCTCCACCTTCAAGGAATATCAAACAGTAACAAAATATACACATTTTTATACCACGCACAATTAATTACAATCACTTACTAATTAAGCAATAAGCCATCACTTAAAGTAAACACTTCCAATTTAGTTCATTATTCAAACCATTAGGCACTAACATTTTATATTTCAAAATATAAATACTTTCTTTATATAATAACTTATGTTTCAATATATTTTCATCATTATACAAACATTCCACAGTTTCTAAAATAGTGCTGTTATGTAACATTTTAAAATGTAAGGCAATTACTTTATCTTCCCTCATATTTCTGATATCTCTCATATGTTCCATGAATCTGATACGAAATTCACATTTAGTCTCCCCTATATAGTATAATAGACATGGGCACCTCTGTGTATATACCACCCCTTTACTTCTACACGAATAGGTGCCTCTGGGTTCAAATTTAACCCCATTCATACTACCAAACATATTCACGATATTTGCACACACACTGCACCTATTACAGCATAGTGTTCCTCTAACTGAAGGTGTATTTGGTATATTCATAACTGGCATACAAAATCTGCCATGTACTACCATGTCTTTCAAATTTCTTCCCCTTTTATAGGAAAAAAAAGGTTTTCTAGGCAAAATATCTGCCAAAACCTGTCTTCCAACAAATATTTCCAATAATAGCATTGGGCAGCGCCGCCTAAACAGGTTTAAAGTATTCCAGGCTCCACAAAGTCTGCTCTTCACTTTTTCCCTTAGAACTGTTCAAACTCTCAAAGTAATCACTCTATTCTCTTTCTAAAGCCCTGCACTTGCTCAGCTCTTATAAGGAAACACTAACTAACTAAAGCACTACACCCTCCTTGACTTCTCATAAGTATTAGGCTCCCGATTGGTCCTTCCTGATCAAGTTAAAAATCAGTTCCCTTCCCTAATCTGATCAGTAAAAAAACAGTTCCCTATACTAATCTGGTATGTCCAAGGGTCAGTTTCAAGGTTACTCTCCAGTCCAACTGGTGAATCTGGGAATTTTGAGGCAATGTTACAATTGCCTTATGTACACAGACAACCCTTTCCTCCTTCCAACAAACTCTAATACATGTGAGAGATGCAGTTACACAGCCAAACTGGAGGCAGAGCTCTCTCAACCCAAGACTGGCACAGTCAGTCAGGAGGAAAAGATAACCACCCACAGCACAAATCCAGTCTCACACAGACCTATTGCATCTGCATACCCAACACATAAATGCATAAAAACATACTTGGAGGCTCTAAATAAAAATCTGCCTAAACAGCAAAGACCTCCTAAGCAGATATCCAAGCAACAGCCACCCCTCAACAATACCCACGAATCACATATCTCACAAAATCAGTGTGCCTCACAGTCACAGCCCTTAAGGCCAAACAACACACCAAATACACTTGTTATAGGGGACTCTATTGTCCGGCACACTGACGTCCTGCTCACCAGACTGAACAAGGAGAAGGTCACTGTAAGCTGCCTGTCGGGTGCCAGGATCCGCCACATAATGCAAGCACTCAGGTCACTCCAAAGCAAGTACAAGTATGACTCCATCATTGTCCATGCTGGTGTGAATGACCTGAGACGTACATCCCTGGACAACATGAAAAGAGACATAGAGGAGCTCTCTGACCATGTAGCCTAGGCTGGTATGACCCTAAACTTGAGTAGCATCTTGCCCTCACCAAGAATGATGCCACAGTATAAAGACAAAATGATCAGTTTCAGCAATTGGCTAAAGTATTGGTGTCATTCAAAGGGGATCCAGTGTCTGTCAGCCTGGGATGACATGCTCAACAATCCACGTTGCTTTGCTAGGGATGGCTTGCACCTGTCACCCTTAGGCTTTCGTATACTGGCCAAGGGTCTTGCCACCCCCATAGTGCCTTTTTTAGGCAAGGCTCAAAGGACAAACCCACCTCCATAGACAACCCAAGGATAAAAAAACTAAAGGTAATGCTACTCAATGCCAGAAGTCTAAACCTCAAGATGCACGCACTCGAGGCTCTCCTCAGTATGGAGAAAATCAATGTCTGTGCAGTAACAGAGAGCACCCAAGAACTACCAGGTTATAACTCATACCATGCATTTTGGCCCCAAAACTCGGACCGAAGCACAAAAGGAGGGGGAGTATCTATATTCATCAAAGATACCTACACCTCCAGGTTAGTGGCACTGCACGAAGCATCAGAAACCATCCATGTGCAACTAACAGCGGGCAAAACTGCCTTTCAGTTTGTAGCCTGCTACAGAACACCCTCTCTATTACAGGAACCCCACTTGGCATTCCTGAGAACATTGGAGAATATGAAGGTCTCTCCAAACACTATGTTATTGGGTGACTTCAACTACCCAAACATTGACTGGGAAAACTACTCAAGCCCAAACACCCTTGCCCAACGGTTTCTTGAATTTATAAACTCTAACGCAATGTAACAACTGGTCACTGCTCCCACAAGAGGGAACAACATATTGGACCTGGTCATCACCAACATGGGGACTCTATGTTCCACACCAGAGGTAAACCCCTCATTGGTAAGATCAGACCATAAACAAATTTCCCTGGACATCCATATCCCTTCCCCACCCCCAGCCAAGGAAATCACTGCAAAGAATTTCTCAAAAGCCAACTTTGCATGACTCAAGACTGAGGTGGAATCCTTCAAAGCCCCTGGGCCAGAGGATAATACAGCCCAATCCGCAGAATCCTTTACAAATGCATTCTATGAGCACCTGCAGGAATGCATGGATTGTGCTATCCCAAATAAAACCAAGACTCACTCCTCCAAAAACAGGAGACCGGTCTGGTGGACCCCGGCCATAAATAAACTATACAACAGAAGGAGGAAGCTACTACATGACAGAGCAAAATCCCAAAAAGGGAAGGCATCTCTGATCAGTATTAGCAAGAAACTTCGATCCCTCATAAAATCATCAAAGGCCAGTTTCGAAAGAAAAATTGCCCTAGACACTAAAGATAATCACAAGGCCTTCTTTAGTTATGTCAGGAACATGGGCGGAAACTCCCAGATATGCTCTGAATTGTTGCATAACGGTACAAAATATACCGAACCTACAGACACAGCCAACATCCTGGCAGACAGATTCAGCGCAAACTTCTCCCCCCCTTCCCCCCCAAAGGAGCAAATACCTATCCCAACTGAATGTAACTTCCCTGACATCACAGATGCACAGGTGAAAGCTGCCCTCTCCAAAGCAAAAAACACAGCATCTATGGGACCAGACAGTGTCCCAGGCTGTGTCTTACTTGAGCTCCAAGAAGAACTGAACCCTCACATTAAGTCACTGTTCAAACTTAGCCTTACTACAGGATTTGTACTCAAAGAATGGCGTACAGCTGCAGTGGTCCCACTCCACAAAGTTGGTGCCACAACGGACCCCGGAAACTATCGCCCCATAAGCCTGACTAGTCTGGTCTGTAAAGCTATGGCGCATATTATCATGGAACTCATAAACAAAGACATTGGGAGCCTCCAGACACTGGACCCTACCCAATTCGTCTTTGTTAAGGGCAGTTCTTGCCTCTTAAACCTAGTTGATTTCTTTGAAACAGTTACTAAAGCCATAGATGAGGGCAAGGTAGTCCACACAGCCTACCTGGACCTCGCAAAAGCCTTCGACACAATACCCCACTCGGGCATCATAAATAATCTTACCAGCTTAAATATCAACCCCTATATCACAAGATGGGTTGCAAACTGGCTCAGAGATAGAACCCACATGGTCAGAATTGCAGGTGCCATGTCCGAATCCAAACCAGTTACAAGTGGTGTCCCACAGGGCTCAGTTCTGGGACCTCTCTTGTACGGTATATACTTCTCTGAGGTTCAGGCTAACACGGGGGGATTATGGCTGACAAAGTTCACAGATGACTGCAAACTGGGGGCCATAATCGAATCTCCAGCTGACACAAGCATCCTCCAAAAGGGTCTCACAGAGATGGATGCTTGGTGCCAGAGCCATGGCCTCAAGCTAAATGCTAAAAAGTGCATAGTCATCCCCTTTTGGAAAAAACAAGGTGCCCACAAATTACCACATAGGTGGTAATCCATTAAGTACGGAAGAAGTAATTACAGATTTGGGGACCAACGTAGATAGTAATCTCTGCTTTGATAATCACATTGCCAAAGTAGTTAGAAAGACCTTCTATATAGCCCACCTTATCACGAAAGGGTTCGCATCTAGATCAAGAGAGGTCATTGTGCCCCTCTACTCATCACTCATCAGGCCCATAATTGAATACAATGCCCCTTTTGGGATGTACCTGACCCGACACCTGCAGCAGCTGGAGACACCCCAAAAGTACCTCACCAAGAGGATCATGGGCTACAAACAGATGTACTATGCAGCTCAACTAAAGAAACTCCAGCTCTACTCAGTTTCTTACCGCCTACTCAAAGGCGATCTATGCATGATGTACAAAGCCATGTCAAACCCAGAATTAATGGACATGCTCCACCTCAAAAAATCCAAGTCCCTTAGAGCTACACACTCCAGGGACCTAAATCTCAGCACAAAAATAAATAGGACATGCTGGAGGGACAGATTCATTTCCCAGAGGCACCCCTCACTCTGGAATAGAATCCCAATTCATGTTAAACATAGCCCCTCGCTGACCCTCTTCAAGTGAAATCTGGATGCGTGGATGGGAAATCGCAAATTCACCCCTGGGATCTCTTCTGTGTCCCTGCTAGATAGAGGCACAGTAAACTAATCTTAAAAGGGTACCTTCTGTGACCTACTTTACAGAGGCACAGTAGGCTAATCTAATAGGGAGGCAGAAGCCAAATACACTCTGGCTAGGCTTACAAATGCCCTAGGGCAGATAGCCTAGTATCTACCTATGAACCTATGAGCCTAATATTCTATTGATGCTTTTATCTCCTCACTTTTAATATTGTATACAGATACATAGTAGATTGAATCTACTTCATTTTTATCTGTTGTTCTGTGTCCATACACCTTACTCATACCTCTTTTATTACATCTATTATTACTACTTCTTTCATTTCTATCTATATTTGTCTCTTCCCATATTCTGGTTTGGGCTTCCTTCATAATAACTGGGTCATAACCCCTTCTTAGGAACATATGTCTAGTCTGTTCCATCTCTTTCTTCAATAAACTCCTACCACTACACAATCTTGAAATACGTACCAACTCCCTATAGGGTAAAGCTTTCAAGACATGGGGTGGATGACAACTAGTAGCATGTACATATTGGTTACCATCAACAAACTTCCTGTGTATATTTGATGAAATAATTCCACTTTCCTTCACTTATGAAATAAGATCTAAATATACTGCTTTATTCCCCTTCTGAAGTCCGACAAATGACAGACCAAAAGGATTTCTGTGCATATCCAATATAAACTCATCTACTTCATCTCTACCCCCTTCACACACAAATATTGTCATCGATAAAATGGAAATAACAATCAACATATTTCTTCATAAAATTCAAATTAAATAAAAACTTCATCTCAAAAAAGGACATGAAAAGGTTAGCATACATGGGGGCAAATGTTTCCCCCATTGCAGTACCCTGTTTCTGTCTATACAATACATCATTAAAATAAAAATAATTGTTCTTCAAACAAAAATTCACCACATCAACTACAAAACTAGAGAAGGGGCTATCTCCCAGGAAGTATGCAATCGCCTCAATACCATCATTATGTTTAATAGAGGTGTATAAGCTCTTGACATCAACCACCAACCAATATTTGCCCTTGTTCCAAACTAATGGGGAAACTTTACACAAAAAATCAAAACTATCCTGTATGTAAACTGGAGATTTTAAAACATACATGACATAAACATAGTGTCAAAGGCCTTGGCAAGATCAAGGTAGGTTGTGTGAACTACTTTGCCTTCATCCACAGCTCTGGTGACAGACTAAAAGAAGTCTATCAGGTTGAGCAGGCATGATTTACCTTTCACAAATCCAAACTGCATGGGGTCCAGAGTTTGGAGATTCCCTATGTCTCTATAATGACTCTTTGTGAACCTCCTGATGAGCTGTCTCAATCTCTGATGGTGGTCAGGAACACCTCTGCCTTAGTTGCAGCTGCCCTTTGCTTCACATTCTTTATCACAGGCACAATGTCTTGTTTTGTAGTGATCCTGGCCTTGTCCTCCAACTGCTTCAACATCATTGACTATCTGCTCCCAGATACAGTTATGCAAGGACTTGTCAGCTCTGCCCCTGTTTAGTGGGAATGATTCATATTGCTATAGTGCCTGGATAATGACTTCATTCTCTTCATCTGTACATGGAGGTTTACAGTGAGTGGATGTCTTGGGCACCATAACCCTGTAAGAGATGAAACATAAGAATGAAAAAAGAGAATTAAGCACAAAGTACGAGTGTTAACAAAATAAATATTTATGAATTTATTCAGGCAGCATGCTCAAACTAAAGTAAAATATATGGGTCTCTAGGAGTACACACAATGGTAATTCAGAAATGTAACCCCCCCTCCCCACACACCTAACAAAACAAAGTAAATGAGAAGCACAGAAAAAGTCTGTAAGTATGATGATAACTGTGTAACCATGTACCACAGAGTAGCATCACAATGAGATTTATACTTAGCTAAAAATTAATATAGTTATTTGGATATCCATTTGTGTTGATAGCATACAGATATGTATCATGCGCTTAACACATTTGTTGGACTACAAAGGTAAACCCTCTGACAGTCCTGATACTGATATAACACATTTTTGGAACAAGTCTCAAATTCTCAAAGAAATGTTTCAGTAATGGCAGGTAACATTTACATAAAATACAATTTTAAATTAAAACAAATAGCTGATAATACATGGCTATGACAACAATGGGCATGCACTGTAAAAAGCAAACAATGATATTTTGAAATGTAATGCATTGGTAATGTAAAAACAAATCTCTTTCTAAGAAACATCGACTTACCTTTAAAAAATCAGTTCTGACAGTAGATAAAAGTATTGCAAGTCAAATAGCAGTATCCAAAAGTGTGTGGATCCACCCTGCCTACTACAATACAAATGTCTTACCTACACAATTATCTTATATAGTACAGATTCAGTCATGTGCACACTGTGAATATGCAAATCAGGTATAAAATCATTAGCATTTATGAATAGAGCAACCTGTACTAAGTGCTGGGAAGGTTAACATGGTTTAAGAACCTACACAATTTGGTGCACCCCCCCCCCCCCTAGCATTGCAAAAATGAGCATTAAGAAGTGTTACTTGCTAAGGGCTTGCAGGTATGAATGATTAGTGCAACTACAGGAATAATTATGTTTTTCACACTGACATGGCACATAGAAAACTGTGTCACATATAATGCATTACATCAACATATCTCTCAAGTAATAATTCTGACAGACAGAAATGTTCTATGAAATTATGTCAGTATTAATTCAATTTGCCATTGCAAAAAAAGACCTGTCAGCTGCTGTCCGTACCCTTTCACATTAATTGGTATTACTGAAAGTCCTGTATATGTGTGACAGACATTGTTCTGATGTGGCAGGAAGCTGTAACATGGATGAATGCCTCAGTTTAATGCATGATGTGCATGGTCATTGCTTGATCTACTCTTTGATTGTTTTGATTTACCTTTCATTTTTTGTCTTTTGCTTTTGCATGCCACTTGGTACTTGGTAGTGTGCAGACATGGTTCAGAGCTGAAGGCAAAGATATAAAAATAAATCAATTTGGGCTTCCATCTGTAGTGCAAATTAGCCTGGTGCCAGTATGTTGCCATCAGCATTTTGGACAGTACTGAGTACACAAAAAGTGCAGTGAGTCAAGAGAAAGGGAACAGGTTATCCAGGGTATGAATACAGTTCACATATATTTTTATCGAAGGGGCAGAATGACCTTTGTCACAAACTTTTGTTTTGGACTGTAATGGTATATACATATGAGCATCACAAATATGACCTTTGCAATAACTTTATCATTAGTGCTTGCTACATAAGTCCAATATAATGTGTATAAATTATGTTAAGCAAGACAATAGTAATAATAACTAATTTCAAATGCACTTGCATAGGCATGAAATGCACAACTGGTTTTGTTACAATTATTATGACTCATCACACATCATAAGAATGTGTTTAGAACAGCATGTGATATGAAACATGCATGGAACATGCCCCAACATGTATTACTCAGGTTATGCAACTCCATTACTCTGAAATGTATTTACAGCCACAAAAACTGTCTTCTACATAGAACTTCAGGACCATGAGTAGTTCAAGTTATATACATGCAGACATCTCTTAAGTACATCTCTGTTCATTTTAAAAGTAGTATATCTCAGATGACCAAATAAAAAGGAAGTTCCACTGTGGCATTGACAGTTTATATGCAAAGTTTAACATTTTATCCTTCTTTTTCCTCAAAAGTTTGATTTGAAGGTGGCACTACTAATTTTGGATAGGGCATAACTCCCAACAGCCCAGTATTTCTCAAATCATACCATTTTATCTTCAAATAGCAATGGCGATGAGAAACACAATAAAACATGTCAGTGTTCAACACTGCAATGTGTGTAAATTGGTTGAACATGACACATAGCCATATCTCACTGCTATATTTCACATCTTCGTTGCTTTCGGATACAATCATTTCCAATGTGTCTGCCAATAAATTTCTGTGCTTTCAATTGTGCAAATGCAGCTGGCAAGGCTGTGCATTTTTTGCACACAAGCTGACACACAGGAGAGCTGAATTGGGTATTAATTCAGACAATTCAGGCACACAGTTCTAGCTTGACTACTATAGACATGGCTGACAAAGGTGAAGATGGTGATCAATTTAGAACACAAAAGTAAGGTGTTGAGGAGTCCAGGGTTTTTGTGGCATTCTCCATCTAGTGCTACAGCTATAGGCTGCTGCATGAGGATTATACCGAGTCTCAGTGCAAGGTTGAGGCTTGGATTGGCTTGACCAGGTTTGTCTCTAGTGCAACTGGCATCACATGTACTGAGGAACAATGTTGTCACCATTACAGTGACATAAACAGATGCAAAAAGGACTTCTTCAGCTGATGGGAGGAGAAGTTTAAGATACAACAATGCCCCTGAGTTGGTGACCCATCACAAAGCAATGATGTAGCATGGATTATCTTGCCAATACAGTTATTCATTATGTTTCCATATCTTTTTTTCTACCCTACTGTATAGCAGCAGAAGAGCCAGCACAGAAATGTGAGGTACATCAGTAGAGACATGTTCACTTCAGAGAGGCATGGGGTAAGTATGCATTGGGTCTTAATACAAACCAGATAATACTTTTCATTCCATCAATTCATATTAGCTCAAGCTGGTCTGTCTGATTTGGGAAATGCACCAAAGGGCTCTAAGTATTTTTTTTCACTTCTCTTATATACTGTGACTGTATTTCAGCATTTTCAAAAAAACTGTAGTGTCTGCTGATACTTTAAGTAGTTAATTGCACTACATTACATTGTATCTGTTAGTTGTAGGTAATTTGTGTGGTCTTGTTACACTTGGGCTCCAAACCAGCTACTTTACATTAAGAAGGTGTTTTTCTCCACATTTATGACAGAAGTGTGCTAGTCTCCTGCATTTAACTGTTTTACTGCATTAATATGACTATTTTTTCTGTCTGTGCCTCCTTCATTATCTGCAATTGTTTTGCACTGCAGTATTGCGTAGACGGCATAGACTAGATCCAGACTTGTTAAATCTAGCCTGCTTTTGATACACTTGTATTCAAATCCAGCCATTTTACATTAAGAAGGACTCTCCTGCACCCTTGTGTCAGAAGACTGTAGATACAGCCTTGAATGAGCTGGAGACTGATGTGGGAAGAATCATTAAGTGATGTCCTATTGGCAGACTAGTTTAAAAATGTTTAACTTTGCTTGTATGCAAGCCTTGTGCTTTGGTTCAATTAATGTTTGGTCCTATTTGCCAGAGGTTTAGAGTGTTTCTGCTTGAATCCAAGCAATCTAAAGCTAAGAACAAGAAATTAAGTTTATTTTGAGCTTTACCTGAACTTTTTCAACTGCATTTAACAGTTTTACTGCATTAATTGGTATCTTTTGACTGTTTTCTGTTTGTGCCTGCTTCATTATCTACACTTGTTTTGTACTATATCACTCAGATAGCATAGACTAGATCCAGACTTGCTGAATCTTGCATGCTTTTTATACACTTGAACTCAAATTCACCTATTTTACATTAAGAAGGGCTCCCCTGCACCCTTGTGGCAGAAGACTGTGGATATAGCCTGGTCTTAGCTGGGGATTGCTGAAGGAATGATTGTTAAATAAATTTGTTAAAGTCAGACTGTAAAAATCATCTGGCATTTAAAAAATGACAGTCAATAACAAACAGTAATGCAGGTTTCTCAGGTATCAATTATACATATGCTCTAATGTACATTAGGAGGCAAAAAACCATACACAAACTTGTACAGAATTTTGTCTAGCTTTATTTGTGAAACATATGTCATTTTATACCATTTGCAATCAGCTTTTGCCCACCTCACTGACGTGGTCAGTGACAGGGTTTTTACATCATGATCATTCATAAGAAAAATGCTGATATTACAATTTTTAAAAAGTTACTTTCCCATGAGAATATTACAGCCTTGCAAGCACCTGGTCAGTCACAATGTCCTTCCGAGGATGTAGCCAATTCAAGGCTCTTAGATTAGTTCAATACAATGGGTGCATGTCTTCTTTAATACTTCTCTTTGTCTCTTTCTTGTTCACCAGCTGGACATTATCTCTGATAGTGCGCACAAGGTCATTCTTCTGGTGGAAGCAGGAAAAGATACACATGCACACAGATTCATTATTTTCTAACTTTGCAAAATAATCTTTCACTGACAGACATGAGCCAGGCCGAGCTGGTCGCTGCCAAGGCCAAGTTTCTAATCACACTGCAGCTTATGCTTCAAGCAATAATATGCGAGTTCATTTCTACTATTATTCTAGTAAAACAGAATTAAATGCATTACATATTATACTATTTTTCAACCTTTGCTCTTCATATAGATTTGAGCACATTTATTCCTGTCTAAAGCACACATTTCCCTATATATCTGACCACACAACTTATATATGTCTGAATGTTTGAATACATATTTTCCTAAGCAGCATATATGTGAATACATATTTTTCTAACATTCTCCCTCCTGTTAATGCATTTCATTCTATTTGAAACATAAACAGTATCATTTCATTTCTTAGCCTTTTCCTTTCAAGGACTTTCAGCTAAGTAAGTCATTTGTTTTATATTTCAGATAGGCTTTCACTTGGTATCAACAAATCCAATTCCATGTCCTGGTACATAGTTTCAGTTACTGATATGTCAACTAAGTCTTTAACTAATTTTTTCACACAGGGTATCCCGCAGCAGACACATGCTCCAATTATGAGCAGTACTACACAAATTGCAATCAGAATATTCATAAGGACCGACCCCCACCCCCCAAATAGATTCTGGAAAAAGTTCGTCAGTGGGTTTGGGCCTGGTTCTGCCATTGCTGACACCTGCTGTATTACCTCCAGGTGATCGTTGATTTCATGTTGGTTGTCTGGAATGTACACACAGCATTCTTCTTTGATAAGCGCGCACGTACCACCTCTCGCCGCAAGGGTGAAGTCGAGAGCCATTCGGTTCTGTAGTACGACTGTTCTCATTGCATTCATTTCATCAGTCACAAGTTCAAGAGCGGAAAAAGTCGCATTGCTCATTACTTCGAGGAGTTTTGACAATTTCCTCAGTTCCCAAATCGATTTGACTGCTCCGTAGGCTGGGAATATTCCAGCCCAGGATATAACACTGTCACTCAAGTCCATATGAGTCAGTTTTTCTTTGTCCTTCACAGCCGAGTGATCCTTCCAGCTTGCTTCGATCTTACCCACCGGATTAGCAGGTTTTTTAACTGTATTCTCGGCTTGCTGAGCTGCATCTCTCACGTTGCGTATTTTACCCAGGGGCAATTCTGCAGTATGTCTTATGGCTGGAACCAGATAACCCAAAAAGCAACTGCCGGACCAATTCTCAGGTAACCATTTATAGGCCATTTTCCCACAAACAAAATAACAGTTTTCCACTTTAGTACTGATGCGGGTTAACCCTGAATGAAACATTTTTTTATCTATAACAGATAATTGTCTATATATTTCAGGAGTTTTTTGCACATCTCTCAATGTTGTTTTCATCAAGCTTAAATACGAACCATAGTTCGTGCTACAACTAGTACCTTGGTCTATAGGTTTTATATAACATTTGTAAGACACAGTTATGTTACAGTTACTCCAACCAACCTGGAGTGTATCATTTTTAACAAAGCAAACAATTCCTTTCTGAGTAACGGGTAAATATAATGCCACTTTGTCTTGTGATCTCACAGTACCCCTGTCAAATAATAGGTTTTCCCAAGTTTCATTTATCCCCAGGGGGACAGCAGACATCAAAAGTCCTCCATATGCTGTGGGTATTGCAGTACAAACCCAGCAATTCGAAACGTTCATAGTCTCTACATAGACTCGTTTCATAGCCAGGTATGTGTTGAAGTTCGGTTGCCAGTCTATAGCCAGTTTATCATCACGTTTTATCAATCTCACTTCTGTAGTTATATGCAAGAAAAACCATAACAACAAAAAGGTCACTACAAACATGGTTAATAAATGTATGATCAGTAGGCCAGTGAACCAATGTCTTTGGGGTTGTTTTGCATTTTTATTCACTCTGCTTCTGGCCATCCTGTTTCTGTGGTATGTCAGTTAAAAAATGTTTGTCCAACTTAAATTCTTTGAGTGGTTTACAGTGCGTCAAATGAACCCAAGATGATCTCTCAGCAATTTTTACTGCAGTAGGTGTTGCCAATAGTACCTGGTACGGACCTTCCCACTTTGGACTCGCCCAGTTCTTTCTTTTGATGACTTTCAGCCAGATCCAGGACCCCGGGGTCAGCACGGCCTCCGGTTTTGCTTCTTGTTTGTCTGAAAAAGAGTTCAACTGCAGAACAGTCTTATTTGTTAACAATTTCTTCATATAACTAGCTAATGAGCCATCGGCCTCCAGCTCTGCAGGCATGAGGGCCTTCCATTGTGGCACACAATATGCTCTTCCAAACACTACCTCAAAAGGGGTCAAGCCCCTTACATTTGGAACAGTTCTCATGCTCAGCAGTGCTAAAGGCAGACAGCAAATCCAAGTCTTTTGAGTCTCACTCATCAATTTTCTCAACTTGTTTTTCAAAATTCCATTGTACCTCTCCACCAGTCCTGCTGACTGAGGGTGATAAGCACAATGGTTTTTCAAAGAAATCCCAAAAAATCTCCCAAGCTGGTGTATTGTCTGGTTTACAAAATGTGTTCCATTGTCACTATAAATTCTTTCCGGTATGCCAAATCTAGGAATGATTTCTTTCACTAAGGCTTTTGCTACTGTTGCTGCATCCGGATTCCTGGTCGGAAAAGCTTCTACCCATTTTGAAAACATATCTATGATCACTAAACAGTATTTTTTCCCTTCACATTTATTCAGTTCTATGAAATCCATACAAATAGTATGGAACGGATAGGGTGGTGTCGGAAAGCTCACTCGCTTCGGTTTAAATGCTCCCTGTGCATGATGTTTGCTACAAATATGACATGTTGCACAAAATTTTTGTGTATAATTCGTAAATCCGTATGTTTGGAATGTTTTGTTAACTAACTGTACCATCCCCCCTGTTGAGACATGGCTCTGCCCATGACTCAACAAAGCTGCATATCTAAATAAATTAGATGGCAATATTGGCTTTTTCTCTTTGGAGATGTACAGTCCCTCTTCAAGGATTGCTCCTCGTTTTATCCACTTTTGCTTTTCTGCTTTTGTAGCTAATGTCTGCATTGTTTTTAACATTTCTAAATCTAGAGTCTCAGAAGGTTGTAGTTCTTCATTTGAAAACACAGTTTCTAGGTCTGAGGCAGCTTGTTTTGCAGCTGCATCAGCCCGAGCATTCCCTTTTGAAATTTTATCTTGTTATTTGGTATGGGCTGCACATTTACAAATAGCTAGTCTAGTGGGTAACTGAATAGAATCTAACAGGTTCAAAATCAATTGTGCATGATTAATCGGTTTGCCAGTAGATGTTATCATTCCCCTGTTCTTCCACTGTTGCGCAAAGACATGCACTGTAGAGAAAGCATACTGACTGTCAGTATATATGTTAACACATTTGTCTTTCGCTAGAGTGCAAGCACGTGTCAAAGCTATCAATTCTGCTGCTTGAGCAGACAGGTTATGTTGCAGGGGTTGTGCTTCTATGATTTCGTTATCAGTCACTACTGCATAACCCACTAGGTTCTTTCCTGTAGGTCCTCGTCTACAGGACCCATCCACATAAAATGTCACCTCTGCATCGGCTAAAGGCATATCAGTAAGATCTTGTCTGGGTGTGGTTATTTGTTCCATTTCCTGTAGGCAACTGTGTGGTGTGCCATCTACAGGAATCAGAAGTAATGTCGATGGATTTAATGTCGTGCATCGTTCAATCGTCATGTGAGGTTGACTCAAAAGTATGGTCATACAAGAAAGATGTCTGGCAGGGGACAAAAATGCTATTTTTTCTTGTAGTAAAATTATCGCAACTGCATGAGGTACTCTCAACGTGAGAGGATGAAACAATACCACTGAGGCCGAAGCTTGCACTGCCATAGCTGCTGCAACGACTGCTTGTACACAGGGTGGCAATGATCGTGCCACCGGATCTAACTGTGATGAATAGTAAGCTATGGGGCGTTGCTTGCCGCCATGTTGTTGCGTCAGTACTGACGTCATATATCCCCGCCTACAATCTACAGTCTGGAAAAATCTCTTATGGTAATTCGGAAGCCCTAAAACTAACGATGAAACTATCAGTTGTTTTAGTCTGCAAAAGGCTGCTTCTGCTTCCGGTGTCCAATGCAGTGTTTCTTGTGCTGCCATTGGTGTTTTAAATATTAAATCAGCCAATGGAGCCGTTTCTAAAGCATAATTCGGTATCCAACTTCGACAAAAATTAGTCGTTCCCAAGAAGGACATCATTTCCTTTTTGGTAGTTGGTCTAGGTGCTTGTAAGATTGCTGTTTTCCTATCTTCATCTAATGTTCTACCTTCTTTGGATATCACATATCCCAGGTATTTAACCTGTTCTTTCCAAAGTTGCAATTTGTGTTTATTCACTTTATGCCCTTGCTCAGCTAAGAATTTCAACAATGCTATTGTGTCTTCCCTACATTGCTGCTGGGTAGGGGCTGCAAGCAAGATGTCATCTACATAAAGTAATACTTGACTGCCCCCTGGTGGAGAAAATCCCGCCAGGTTGCTAGCCATCTCTTGTGCAAATATTGTTGGACTTTCACTATATCCCTGTGGTAGTCGGGTGTACGTATACCTTTTGCCCTGAAATGTAAATGCAAACCAATGCTGGCTGTCAGGGTGGATAGGTATTGAGAAAAACGCATTGCTAATATCTACCACGGTGAAATATTTTTGTTGCGGCTTCAAATCATTTAACAAGGTATGTGGGTCTGGCACCGTAGGTGCCCTTGGTATTACCGCATCATTTACAGCCTGTAAATCTTGTACCATCCGCCATTCCCCGTTTGCTTTTTTAACAGGGAATAGAGGAGTATTACATGGTGAATCCAAGGATTCTACCAGTATCCCTTTCTTAAGCAATGCCATTATGATAGGTTTGATTCCCTGTTCCGCATCCTTGCTCAAAGGATATTGTCTTTTTCTTGGTCTAAAGGCCGATTTTGGTGTAATAACTACTGGCCCTGCTGTTCGAATAAGCCCTACATCCGATTTCCCTGTTGACCAAAGAACATTTGGTATTTTACTCAAAGCTTTCTCTTCTTCTTCTATCAAGAATGCCAATCAGCTGTCTTCACTCTGTTGTAAGTGTACTGCTGGGCGTGCTTGCGTTAACCAATTTAGTTTCTGTTTCTGTACTCCTAAGTCTGATAACTCCAAGTCAGTTAGTTTCTCCCATTTTGTCACTTTGTCACCCAAGTCTACCCACCTAACATTCCTGTTTTTGGTTAGGCTAACATGCGGTAGTTTATTGGATCTGTACAATTCCAAGAACTCCTGAGGTAATGAACAACTCACCATACTATTACCCTCAGTGTCCCAGTATAAAGTCCGTAGTATTAATCTATTTGCGGGATTCCTGAACAATTTTTGTTCATATTCTTTATCAGGCCCTGATGTGCTACAATAATATAGGGTACAATGTAACAAATGTTGTTGATCAACATCGAGGGGAAGCACCTTGCTGGTGGCTACATTCATTAGTTCCTTGGTCACTGCCCCTGGACCGGTTGTAACCAGGTCCTGGCTGTACCAATAATAGGCCTCACCCTCCGATCGTACTACAAAAGTATCAGTTTGTCTCTGTGCCTCCATACCATTCATGGTAGGGACTACTGCTATGCCAAAAAGTTGCATAAGATCTCTTCCTAATAAGTTCATGGGGCATTTGGCAGAAAGTACTATTTTACTTCTCTGGGTTATACCCGAGACGGGGTCAGTTATTGCTATATCATGGGAAAGTGGTTCCCTGTACAGCTGTCCGTTTGCTGCTTTCACTAATATATAATCGGGTGACTCAGAATGTTCCGTAACTTTGAAGGGTGTATCAAAGTTCGTGATGCTCCTGAATCACACAAAAATTTGACTTCTCTCCCTTCCACCAGAAGTGTAACTTCCGGTTTAGTGTCTGCTAAATAGAGCTTCAAGCTCAGTAGTGCCAAGTCCAAAACTTCACTTTCCCCAACTTCTACATCCGGTTGCATATCATTTGTTTCTTCTAAGGTATTTACATTATTCCCCTGCTCATTAGTCTCTCCTAATGACTGTCGAGCAGTATAACTGCCATCTAGTCAATCCTCATCATCCTTATCCTTTTTTTCCACAGGTGCCTTGCTCCTGCAATCCCTTGCCAAATGTCCCTTCTTACCGCAATTGAAGCACTCACCTCTTTTTTTCCTGTCCTCATAAAACTCTGAGTTTCTGTCAGAACGTTTGTTACCCTGAGCATTTCGCTTACCCTTTTTGGCTGTTTGTACTACAAAAACTTCCGCACCGTCTTCAGCTGTGAAGACCTGAGTTTTCTTCTTCTTTTTACTGTTAAAATGTTTTTCGGCATGCCTAGCATACTCTAACAAGGCTTGGAGCCTACTCGTTCGGTGATCTATCATATGCTTCGTGACGAAGCTATTGATAGGAGCAATGCAACCTTTTAAAAATGCATTCTTCAACTGCTGTTCATACGAGCTATCATTTTTTTGATTTTCAGGAATAGTCATACCACTATGGTTATTGAAACATTCTAATAATCTACCATAGTATGCGTCTACTGTTTCATTATCTTGTTGTACGCATTGGTTAATACAAGTCCAATCTGCCCTAGGTTTCCATTTTTCAGTAATGCGGTCTGTAAGACCCTTCAATCTAGCATCTAGTTCTGCGTCACGGTGTGGGAGTGGCCTGAGTTGCGCGTCACGGGCATTCCAGGCGCCACAAATCATGTGCCAGTCTGGACCTAAAATCTGTCTAACTACTTTTTCTACCTCTTCCCCATTCAGGTGGTAACTCAATCTCATACCCTGTAAATCTTGTACAAATTTCTCAAAGTTAATTTTTGGATGGGGAATTCCCTCTGTAGCTTTCCGGATGTCTTCCGGTGTCCACGGTCTATACACTAAGAGAGTTGAGGCCTGGCCCTCCTGTCCTGCCTGTGGGTTTGGTACTTCAATTAATGGACAGATTTCCTCACTCTCATCTAATGAGTTTCCGCTTGGTTGAACATCTATAAGTGTTTGACGTGTTCGGGATCTAGTTCCGATAGGTTCTCTTACAAATGGTTGTCTTAATACCCCTGTTGTCTCTGGATAACGTGGGGGGGTCCAGCCCGCCCTCCCGCTTCATATTCTAAGTAAGGCATCGGAGGAGGTGGTAGGGGAGGGACCGATGCTACTACTGTATTATTATCCTCTTTGTCTAAAAATAATTCTTTTGCATTTTTATTTTTCTGTTCCCTTCGGTTCACTTCCTCAATCCACCTATGTGCTTGAGGAACGCCCAACTGTTGTTGTTTTTTTGCCTGACCTTCTGCGTCAGATTTTAACTGTTTCAAAAGTTTTACTAGTGATATTTTATCTAATTTACCATCAAAGTCATACTTATTAACCCATTTTGAAAAATGTCTCACATTATCTGCTCTTTGCAATTGCATATACTTTGCGTCTTCTGTTAGGGGCGGGTCACGTGACCCTTTAGTGCATTCATTTCCCATGTCTCTTAAAAAAAAGAACTGTTACGTAACCCTTTCTCTTGTACCACGTGGTATCTTATTCCCCGTATCCACAGTAGTGTCTAGAATGACTGTTTTACTTTGCTTTGTTTACTTCCTGATCTATGACTCAAGATACAATACTTCGACTACCTCTCTCCCTGCTATCACAAACCTTAGCAATAGCACAGTGTAACCTGGTCCCTGATCTAAAACAAAAACAAAGAGAGGAATTCTGCTTACCCGAGCCTCCCGCTTACTGTTATACTTCTTTTTAGGATCCAGTTTTCCGCTTTTCGGCCACAGATCAGACAAGTGGACAGCCTCTTTAGATACGACAATTCAGTCGGAGGTCTTTCCTTCTTCTGCGCAGGTTTCGGTGCCACCTATATACTCTGACCTGCAGCTTACCAAGGGAATTCCGGCACGATTAGGACCAAAATGTTAAATAAATTTGTTAAAGTCAGACTGTAAAAATCATCTGGCATTTAAAAAATGACAGTCAATAACAAACAGTAATGCAGGTTTCTCAGGTATCAATTATACATATGCTCTAATGTACATTAGGAGGCAAAAAACCATACACAAACTTGTACAGAATTTTGTCTAGCTTTATTTGTGAAACATATGTCATTTTATACCATTTGCAATCAGCTTTTGCCCACCTCACTGACGTGGTCAGTGACAGGGTTTTTACATCATGATCATTCATAAGAAAAATGCTGATATTACAATTTTTAAAAAGTTACTTTCCCATGAGAATATTACAGCCTTGCAAGCACCTGGTCAGTCACAATGTCCTTCCGAGGATGTAGCCAATTCAAGGCTCTTAGATTAGTTCGAATACAATGGGTGCATGTCTTCTTTAATACTTCTCTTTGTCTCTTTCTTGTTCACCAGCTGGACATTATCTCTGATAGTGCGCACAAGGTCATTCTTCTGGTGGAAGCAGGAAAAGATACACATGCACACAGATTCATTATTTTCTAACTTTGCAAAATAATCTTTCACTGACAGACATGAGCCAGGCCGAGCTGGTCGCTGCCAAGGCCAAGTTTCTAATCACACTGCAGCTTATGCTTCAAGCAATAATATGCGAGTTCATTTCTACTATTATTCTAGTAAAACAGAATTAAATGCATTACATATTATACTATTTTTCAACCTTTGCTCTTCATATAGATTTGAGCACATTTATTCCTGTCTAAAGCACACATTTCCCTATATATCTGACCACACAACTTATATATGTCTGAATGTTTGAATACATATTTTCCTAAGCAGCATATATGTGAATACATATTTTTCTAACAATGATAATTGTGTGATTTCTTATTGGCAGACTAGTTTAAAACTGTTTAATTTCACCTGCATATAAGCCTTGCATTTGTGTGTAGCTGCACACTGCACAGTGGGAGTTAATGGTGTTTTGTACAGTATCAAACTCCTGGAAACTATTTTTCCCCTAGACATTTATCAGCTGAACTTTACTAAGCTTCCCTGCTGCACTGTGGGCTACTCAGCTGAGTACTGAGCAGCATTACCACACTCCTTCACCCCTAATCCTCAGCAGAATAAACCCCCTTATTTAGTTATTCAAGTTAGTCCTAGAACAAAAGCTAATCCAACTTGCCCACTCCCCAACTAGTACTTATGGTTTAACCTGCTACAGGGACAGCCAGTTTCCCAACATTTTACCAGCTAGCCTGATTGACATGGGCATCCTGAGACAATGTGGTAATTGCCTCATGTATGTTGACAACCACTTGTTCCTAAAGCAAATACAGTATGTGAGAGATGTAACTACACAATGAAGCTGGAATCAATCCTCTCATGTAACAACTGTGATGATTGGGGAGAGATGGGTGAAGGCTGCCAGCCTAGTCAAATAGAATTTAATATATAATTCTATCAACTGTATAAATAAATTTAAATACAGGGTTGTGTTTTTAAATGTAAGAAAACACTGTGAAATGTGGGACTGCAAAATATGTGACAACATTGCACTCTACTGGCCCAGTGAAGCATGTTCTATCCTTTCATGTTAGAATTCGGCCAGAGGGCGGTTGGATGAAGATTTCATGTCCATTGTTTTAAGGCTAAAGTTTATGTTCAGAATTTAGATGTGGAAGGTGCTTTTATTGCTTTAGTTTCTGTTAGCATATACATGTGAAATGCCTTGTATAGTTGTAAGTTTCTGAGGAGGTGTTAGATTGCTAAATAATGCAGTTTGTGGCCTGAAAACTCAGACCATGTGTTAAGATGATGCAATATGAATACAGGGAAAACCTAAGTGTCAAAAATGATGTAATTTTGGGAGGGCCTTAATGAAATGTCTGTTAGTAATCTTTAAATACTATTTCTCACAAGTGACCATGGAGCATTTTGATCTTGGACATCTAACTTAACAGCACTCTGCTTATGCTCACATGTACGTTTTTAGCACTGTGATATCTTGTAGGAATAGTTAAAGATAGTAAAGATTAATTAAGTATTTTTCTTTGAAACCAGACCTGTCCTACTGTATTATTTTAAGTTTCTGTGTGATCTGTGAACTCTTAGATATCTCCATGGTGTAGCAGTTTTTTCTTGTGTTTTAATTATTTATTATTAAATATTTTTAAAACCTTCTACATGTGGCTGCTTTATGTAGAGATGAAGTATGCTTTAGAGTACATTATATATTTATAGAGTTTACTATCTAAGCCCTTCCAATATAGACTGTATAGTCACATTACCATTGGACATTAATATTGCACAGTAATAATTGGACACCCTTTTAAGGGCCTTTTAGTAGCTGATATTATTAACTGGGTGGTGGCACTAATTACTATCATATAGTCTGGGTAAAGGGGCACAGCTGGAGAATCTGTGTCAGCCTTTTCCAGGAGTGTCTGTGAAGTTGTATAAATACTTATCTCAAAGTGTGTGTGTGTGTTGTGTCAGCTACTTGGGCAGGGACACAAAGAACTGGTTGGACAGAGAGGGTACTGGAGGCTCTAGCTTGCCCAGTTAGGCTGAGACCTGGACCCTATAGCTGTGCCAGTGGGGAGTCTTATTGGGGACCTGGTGAGCAAGAGAGCAGCCAGCCCCAGACTGACTGTGATCTCTGTGAGCACTTAAGGGAAATTGTACGTTACTGTGTCTATTAGTTATCCTTTCCTCCTCTAGGAGATGACCTCCCTGGTGTTAGTGGTGAGGATTGAGGCTCCTTGATTGCTGGGCCAGGGCACGGTCGTCACAAGTGGTGGCATTGGTAGGATCTGCTTCACATACTAATTGGCTTGTAGTGATGTGGGGTAGAGTGAATTCCTGTAGCTTATGTACAGTGATCTCTAAAAGTATTTTGTACTCTAAAACAGCCATGCAGTGTATACCAAGAGTTCAGATCACAATTGTTTATTTCTTTTGTAAGCTTAGTGTTAGTCAGGGTGAGCAGGCAGCAAGTCAGCAGAAGAGTATGGAAAGCTGACAAGGAACCAGCTGGTGGAGATGTGCCAGGCTAGGGGGCTGGTGCATGGAAACCTGACTAAGGCAGACCTGATTGCAGCCTTGGTTACAGCTGCATCAGAAATCAGCAGCCTGGAGGATAATCAGACTGACAGTGAAGATACAATATTCTCAGAGAATGGACAGCTCAACCTTTCTGCAGTGGACTTAAAAATCCAGTTGGAGCTAAAGAGACTTGAGTTGGAGACCAGGCGTATGGAACTAGAAGCAGCCGAGAGAATGAGGAGCCTAGAAGCTGAAGAACAGGAATGACAGAGAAAGCATGAGAAGGAAATGCTGACTCTTTGTCAGAGTCATGGAGGTAATGGGGAAGGGAGTAAATGGACCCCAGAAGCACAAAAGGTCAGTAAATTTCTTCCACAGTTTAAAGAGGGCGATAATTTTGATAGCTTCATTCATATGTTTGAGTGGGTATGTAAATAGTATGAAGCTGACCAAAGGCTCTCAGGTTCTTGACCCCCTTACTCCATGGTAAAGCTGTAACTTCTTTAGCAAAAATGCATGACACTGACTGTTTTGATTATACTACTGTAAAAATACATTTGTTAGAGTGTTTTAAGCTAACACCTGAAATGTATAGGACAAAGTTTTGTGAGCATAGACGCAATGCAGATGAAAATGTATGTAAATATGTTGTTGAACTGAGCACTTATTTTCATAGCTGGGTAAGTGGATGTCAGGTCCCCACTTTTGAAGGGCTGGCAGACCTTTTGGTAAGGGAAAAAGTCCTTAGCACTTTGCCTGAGGACATGAGGATCTGGTTAGCTGATAGACAGTGTGCTACTTCAGAGGAGTTGGAGAAGAAGGGAGACCTATACCTAGCATGCAGGGCAGCCCTGCACAGGAAAGGGACCCCCAGTACTGCTCATGGAACTAAAGGAACCCATGGTGGGTAGCACAGACTGCCCCAACAGAATCCGCCAGTAGCAGGGGAAGCCACTAGTCCAGGTATATGTCCAGGAGCTAGGGTTAAATGTTTTGAATGCAACCAGTGGGGCCATGTGACATACAGGTGTCCATGGAGTCAAGGTGGGGAACAAAACGTGAAAGAGCCAGTAAGTGGGAAAGACAAAATGCCACTAGTGGGTTGTCTTGAGATAACAGGGGTATGGAACTACCTTCCTGCAGATGTCCTGAGAGGGAAGGATTTGGATGAAGCAGTACTATGTACTTATGCAGTTACATGCAGTGAGGCTAGGAGACAAGCATGTGAGTCTGGAAGTCTGGGGAAGACCCAGACAGACTGCATACTTGCAGCCAGGACTGCTGAGCTGGATACTTCAGGGAGTGAACTATGCTGTAGCAGTGAGACTGAATGTGAGCCACAGCTGCTTGTGGGTGCTGATGTTCCTTTGGACAGGGTAACTGCAAAGGTAGAGGTGAGTAGTAGTAGTACCCAGGCTGACAGTGAGGCACCGCTGTCAGAAGATGCCAGACTTCCTGTGGAAGGGGAGCTTGGAAGGGTTACAAGGAGAGACTTGAGACAGGCTCAGCTCTCAGACCCTACATTGCAAGGCCTGAGGCAGGTAGCTAGGGAGGCACCTGATTCTCAAGGGAAGGGGGAATCTGTATACTGGAACAAAGGGTTACTGTACAGAGAGTGGACCCCTGAGGGAGGGCTAGAAGGTGAGAGAGTACAGCAGTTGGTAGTGCCTAGAGCTTACCATCTGGCTCTTCTAGCCATAGCCCATGATATTCCCTTTGCAGGTCATATGAACATAAAACGTACAAAGAGGTGTATTATGCAACATTTCTATTGGCCTGGAATTTCCAGAAATGTAACAGGGTACTGCAGGACCTGTGAGCAGTGCCAAAAGGTAGGCAAGGCAGGAGACAATGTGAGAGCTCCTTTGATGCCTCTGCCTGTGATTTAGGAGCCATTTCAGAGGGCAGCTATGGATATTGTGGGTCCTCTGAGTACCCCAAGTTCCACAGGGAAAAATATATCCTAGTGATTGTAGATTATGCTACATGATACCCTGAGGCAGTGGCTTTGTCCTCCATTGAGGCAGAGAAGGTGGCAAATGCTTTGCTAGAGATTTTCAGCAGGGTAGGTTTCCAAAAGGAAATACTATCTGACAGAGGTGCCAATTTTATGTCAGACCTGCTGGCTTGTCTGTGGAAGTCCTGTGGGGTGAAGCCCATGAAGACCTTCCCCTACCATCCCTAGCCTAATGGTCTTGTTGAGAGGTTAAACTCTATAATCAAGCCCATGCTACAGGCATTTGCAGATCTGTTTAAGAGGAAGTGGGGCAAATATTTGCCCCACCTGTTGTTTGCTTACAGAGAGGCTCCCCAGGAATCCACAGGTTTTTCACCCTTTGAGTTGCTGTATGGACATAGGGTGAGGTGTCCTCTCGATTTAATTTGAGATGAGTGGGAAGGTGAGTGTGAGTCTCACAAGGAGTCTGTTGTGGCATATGTCCTGAACCTCAGGGCAAGGCTCAGGGAACTCATGGGCCTGGCCCAGGAGAACCTGGCAGAAGCCCAACAACAGAAAAAGGTGTGGTATGACAGGAATGCTCGAGCTAGAGAGTATGCTGTAGGGAAGCAGGTGATGGTTCTCATTCCTGTCAGACACAACAAGTTGCAAGCAGCTTGGGAGGGACCCTACAAGTTGGTAAGAAAGGTATGTGATGTTAACTATATGGTGGAAGTGGTAGGCAGATGGCAGGGGCACAAATTGTACCATGTAAACATGATGTAACCTTACCATGATAGGGAGGCCCTTGTGCTGAGCATTTGCAGTGGATTGCAGGAGGAGTCTGAGAGAGGTCTTGGGACTGATCTCCTCAGTGAGGCTCAAGCTGACATCTTGATGGAAGGGGTAGCAATGTCCCAGCAGCTATCTCCTACACAGGTCCGAGAAATCTGAGCAGTGTTGCAGGAGTTTGGGGGCATGTTCACCAGGAAACCAAGGAGCACCCACCTGGTGCAGCACCAGGTGGATACAGGACCCCAAAGGCTTATTAGGCAGGTCCCTTATAGGGTGCCTGAGAGAGTCAAACAGACTCTGAGGGAAGAGGTACAGGAGATGTTGGAACTAGGGGTGATTCAAGAGTCCAACAGTCCCCGGGCCTCACCAGTAGTGTTGGTGCCAAAGACAAATAGCAGCAACATGTTCTGTGTGGATTACAGGAAATTAAATAGTCACACAGAGTCAGATGCTTACCCCATGCCTAGAACAGATGAGGCCCTAGAGCAGCTGGGTGGGGCTAAGTATCTTACAACCATTGATCTTACCAAGGGTTACTGGCAGGTGCCCTTGACTCCCAGTGCTAGAGAGAAGTCAGCCTTTGTGACTCCTTTTAGCTTGTATGAGTTCACAAAGATGCCCTTTGGGATGAAGAATGCCCCAGCGACTTTACAGAGGCTGGTAGATAATATCTTAGCAGGACCAGGAGGGTTTGCCCTTGCTTACATGGATGATATTGCTATCTACAGCCATTCCTGGCAAGAGCACCTTCAGCATATCAGGGAGGTGCTGGGCAAACTGCAGAGGGCAGGGTTGACCATTAAGCCGAGTAAATGTCAGGTGGGAATGGCAGAGGTCTCCTACCTAAGACATAGAGTGGGGAGTGGTAAGATAAGGCCAAAACCTGCCAAAGTGGAAGCTATTCAGGCATGGCCTGCACCTGTTACCAAAAAGCAGGTGAGGGCATTCTTAGGGACAGCAGGGTACTACAGAAAGTTTGTTCCTAATTATAGTACCATAGCTGCTCCCCTCAAAGACCTGACAAGGAAGAACAGGCCAGATAAGGTAGTGTGGACCCCAGCATGTGAACAGGCATTTCAGAAGCTTAAGGAAGCTTTGGGAGGACCCCCTGTGTTAGCCAGTCCAGACTATAACAAAGGATTTGTTGTGCAGGTGGATACTTCAAACTATGGGGTGGGGGCTGTACTTAGCCAGATTTCTTCAGAGGGAGAAGAGCACCCAGTGGTCTACCTCAGTCATAGGCTCCAACCCAGGGAGGAATGCTATGCAGCGGTAGAAAAGGAATATCTAGCCATAGTGTGGGCACTACAAAAACTTCAACCTTATCTGCATGACAGAAAATTCACTGTGATGACAAATCACAACCCTCTAACATGGTTAAACAAAGCCAGTCAGCAAAATGCCAAGTTGCTAAGATGGTGTCTGGGGTTGCAAGCATATGATATGTCAGTGCAGCTCCACAATGGGAGTCGCAATGCCAATGCAGATAGGCTCTCAAGACAGGAAATGGGGTGAGGTACACCAATATAGACCTGACACTCTCAAGCGATGTTTTTCAAGGGGCACTTGAAAAACTTGCTTGAGTTCCCTGGGGGGAAGAGATGTGACGATTGGGGAGAGATAGGTAAAGGCTGCCAGCCTAGTCAAATAGAATTTAATATATAATTCTATCAACTGTATAAATAAATGTAAAATACAGGCTTGTGTTTTTAAATGTAAGAAAACACTGTGAAATGTGGAACTGCAAAATATGTAACAACATTGTACTCTACTGGTCCCGTGAAGCATGTTGTATCCTTTCATGTTAGAATTTGGCCTGAGGATGGCTGGATGAAGATGTCATGCCCATTGTTTTAAAGCTAATGTTTATGACCAGAATTTAGAAGTGGAAGGTGCTTTTATTGCTTTAGTTTCTGTTAGCATATACATGTGAAATGTCTTGTATCGTTGTAAGTTTCTGAGGAGGTGTTAGATTGTTAAATAATGCAGTTTGTGGCCTGAGAACTCAGACCAGGTGTTAAGATGATGCAATATGAATACTGGGAAAACCTAAGTGTCAAAAATGATGTCATTTTGGGAGTGCCTTAGAGACATCTTTGTTAGTAATGTTTAAATACTATTTGTCACAAGAGACCATGGAGCATTTTGATCTTGGACATTTAACTTATCAGCAATCTGCTTATGCTCACATGTAAGTTTTTAGCACTGTGATATCTTGCAGGAATAGTTATAGCTAGTACATATTAATTAGGCATTTTTCTTTGAAACCAGACCTGTCCTACTGTATTATTTTAAGTTTCTGTGTGATCTGTGAATTCTTAGATATCTCTGTGGTGTAGTAGTTTTGTCTTTTGTTTTAATTATTTATTATTAAATGTTTTTAAAACCTTCTACATGTGGCTGCTTTATGTAGAGATGAAGTATGCTTTAGAGTACATTATATATTTATAGAGTTTACTGTCTAAGCCCTTCCAATAAGCCTTAGACTGTATAGTCACATTACCATTGGATATTAATATTGCACAGTAATAATTGGACACCCTTTTAAGGACCTTTTAGTAGCTGATATTATTAACTGGGTGGTGGCAGTAATTACTACCATATAGTCTGGGTAAAGGGGCACAGCTGGAGAATCTGTGTCAGCCTTTCCCAGGAGTGTCTGTGAAGTTTTATAAATACTTATCTCAAAATGTGTGTGTGTTGTGTCAGCTACTTGGGCAGGGACACGAAGCACTGGTTGGACAGAGAGGGTACTGGAGGTTCTAGCTTGCCCAGTTAGGCTGAGACCTGGACCCTATAGCTGTGCCAGTGGGGAGTCTTACTGAGCAAGGGAGCAGTCAGCCCCAGACTGACTGTAATATCTGTGTGCACTTAAGGGAAATTGTCCTTTACTGTGTGCATTAGTTATCCTTTCCTCCTCTAGGAGACAACCTCCCTGGTGTTAGTGGTGAGGACTGAGGCTCCTTGATTGCTGGGCCAGGGCACGGTTGTCACAACAACAAAGAAGACATCGAACAGGTTGTCAGAACACATATCTCCTCTCACTCAAGACAAGGGTCAGGTCACATAGACCCACCTATGCAGAGGACCTCACTAAGAGCCTGCCAAAGGACCACTGACCTCCCAAGCGCAAACAAATCACACATACTGGAACCAGAACAGACCACACTTCACATAGCAGCATGCATACAAGTGTATCAATAAATAAGCCCCTAATGCAAAACACCTCAAAACCTAATATCTTGGTCATAGGTGATTCCATAGTGAGACACTGATATCCCCCTCACCAGGATGGATAAGGAGAAAGTCACATTAAGCTGCCTATTAGGTGCCAGAATCCATCAAATCATGGATGCACTCAAGTCACTCAACAAAAATTGCTGTTATGACTCTGTCATAGTACATGTCAGAGTGAATGACTTGAGATGTACCTCTGTTGAATATATGAAGAGAGATATGACTGAACTCTCAGATTATGTGTTACAGGCAGGTATGTCCCTAGCACTAAGCATTATTTTACCTTCCTCCAGGATGATGCCGCAATACAAACAAAAAAAAATATTAATTTCAAGAATTGGCTTAGCTTCTGGTGTCAATCCAAGGGGATCCAGTATCTGTCAGCCTGGGAAGACATGGTTGACAGACCATGCTGCTTTGCCAGAGATGCTCTTCTGTCTCCTCTTGGCTTTTGGATACTGGCAAAGATGGTTGCCTCCCCATAGTGCCTTTTTAGGCAATGTCAAAATAAACAAAATTCCCGATGTAAGGAAATCCACTCAAGACAAACTCAGGGTTATGCTGCTTAATGCTAGGAACCTCAACTAAAAACTGCAGTCCTGGAAGCACTCCTCACCTTGGAAGATGCTGCCATCTGTGCAGTCACAGAGACTTAGTTCAAGGCCACAGAGAGCATCCCAGCCATATAAGGCTAAAATGCCTTCCATACGTTCAGACCTCAAAATGAGGATGAGTAGAGGTGTATCCATCTTCATTAAATCTATATCCACCTTGAGACAGGTTAAACAGTATGACTTTCTAGAGCTACTGGAGGTACAATTAAATATGGATAAAACACCCTACCACATCATCATTAGCTACAGGTTCCCCACCGTGAACCAAGAGTAACATGCCAACTACCTGGACTTGCTAGAATCACTACCTATACAGCCAAACACTTTGGTCATGGAAGATTTCAGCTATTACCATTATGAATCAACTATCCTTCCATAGATTTGACAACATACTTGAGCAGAAATGTGATCACCCTGAGGTTCATGGACTTTGTTAATTCAAATGGTCTGGAACAGCTAGTTTTCATTACAACAAGGGGCTTGAAGTTCATGCATCTGGTACTCACCAACATGGGGGGGGGTCACTGCACTACCCCCTGTTTGTTGCCCTCCCTGGTGAGGTCAGACCATAAATCTGTCTTGTTTGAAGTAAAGATCAGACTGGACACCCCCACAGGAGCAAACAAACTGAAAAAATTCTCCAAAGAAAATTTTAGCCTACTAAGTGGGAGTATAAAAAGTTTCAAACCCCCCCCCCCCGCTAACACAGCCAGCAATGACACCTATGCAGAGGAGTACGCAGATGCACTGTACAAACATTTAAATAACTGTATAGACTTAGCTGTACTTGTCAGGATTAAAACCAAGTCCTCCTGAAGAAACAGACTACCCTTGTTGACCACAAATATAAACAGATTATATAAGAAAAAGAAGAAACTGTTATCCAAGAGGGATCTTACTCAGCAGAAGAAGAATACCTTCCACAGCTTGAACAAGCAAATCAGATATCTTGTAAAGTCCTCTAGCTAAAGACAATCATAACACTTTCTTTAACTATGTTTGAAATCTTAAACAGAATGCCCAGCTATGTGGTGAACTGACTGTCGATGGTACTACTCACACTGACCCCAATGAAATTGCCAACCAGCTGGTGGACAAATTTGGCACAAATTTCACCTTCCCATCCCCATCACACACACCCCAAAGCATCACTGTCACCAGTCCACTATCTAACATCTCCAAAGAGCAGGTCATATCTGCCCTCTCCAAGGCCAAAAACATATACTCTGTGGGAGCAGATAACATCCCAGGCTGCTTACTAAACAATCTAAACAAGACCTAGTGGAACTGCTTAACACTCTCTTCAATCATAGCTTGAGCACTGGCTTTGTTCCAGCAGAATGGAGAATGGCAACAGTAATCCCCTTACACAAAGGGAGTCCATCAACAGACCCTGGGAACTATAGACCCATAATCCTAATCAGACTTATCTGCAAGGTCATGAAAAGAATCATCATGGTAAGTATTAACAAGGATGTAGGGGACTTCCAAACTCTTGACCTGACCCAGTTTGGCTTTGTTAAGGGCATGTCTTCCTTATTAAACCTGGTGGACTTCTTTGAGAATGTCACCAATAACCTGGACAAGGGCAAAGCAGTACATACGATGTATCTTGACTTAGCCAAGGCCTTTTACACAACCCCCTACTCAGGTATCATTTAGAAACTCTCCCACTTGGGGACTGTATTTGAAAAACTTTTACCACAAGCGCACAGGGTAGTGAGGGAAAGGAAGGGGAGAAATCGAGTACCATCATGGAAGTAGCAAATAGAGAAAACTATAAAGCAATTAAGACAAGAAGTATCACTGTTAGAAGAGTATAGAAGAGTGAACAGATCAAAAAAAATACTTAGAAAGATAGACATGATAAAAGCAATGTGCAGTATTAGAACAGATCAGGATCTATCATGCATTATCACAAATAAACTAAAAATCTCAGCACAGTTGGAAAAAAACTTAAAAGATACGTAGACAGATATAAAGGAAAAATACAAAATAAGCAATTTATTGATGAGCCAAAAAAGTTTTATAGAGAATTGAGGAACAAGGTAAAAGGAACCAAAAGACCACCAAAAAATGAAGAAATAGGTATATTTTGGAAAAGCATTTATGAAGATCCTGTGGAACATAACAAAGATGCTAAATAGATAGAAGAAACAGACAAAAGAATAAGAAGTTTAAAGATACAGGATATGAAATGGGATGAAGCAACAACCAGAGAGATTTAAACAAAGTTAAGAAAAGCTTATAATTGGAAAACCCCAGGCCCAGATGCAGTACCTAACTTCTGGTTCAAAGTATTAACATCTTTGAATGAAGATTTATCCATGAGTAAGAACTTGCACACCCAGCACAGACACCAACCTGGCTAGCAACAGGAAAAACAATGCTTCTACTTAAGAGTGGTCCTGCAAGCTACACTAAAAATTATAGACCAATAACTTGCCTTCTGATGACGTATAAACTATACACTGGAATTGATGCCAACAGAGTTGATAGTCATTTAGAAGAAAACTCAATTATAGCAATATTTTTATTTACTTATTATTTGGTTACCGGGAAAGTCCCACTTGGAACAAAGCAAATTTTCTGTGGGGGCCCAGGAAGAAACACTCCAGATATATGTCTTTGTAACATGGGATGAAACCAGAGTACCCAGAGCAAACTCACACAAATGCAGGGAGGACATGCAGACTCCACACGGAAAGCACTCCAGCTGAAAATTGAACCAGAGAACCTCTTGCTGTGAGGCAACAACACTACTGCTGCACCACTGCACCATCTGATAGAACAATAGGGCAATAAAAGAAAATCATATGGAACAAAGGATCATTTGTTGTTAAATAAAGTGATAGTTGAGAACTGTAAACGGGGGAAAAATCTAAGTATGGCATGGAGTGACTACAAGAAAGCATATGAATGTATCCCACATTCATGGATGAAAGAGTGCTTAAAAATGTATAAGATACACCCTACACTGATCAACTACATTATAGTGACCATGAAACATGGCAGACCACTTTGCAATTAAACCATGATAAAGAACAAATTATTTTCCCAGGGATAAAAATTCAAAAGGAGATATTCCAGGGTGACTCTTTGTCACCGCTGCTATTTTATCTTGCCCTTAACCTATTTAGCTATCTATTTAGCTTAGGCAATGGCTATAATTTGGCTCCTAGAAAAAAAACAAAGTATAAAGACTTATCGTCTTCTTTTATCGATGATTTAAAACTGCATAGATCATCAGATGAGAAACTGAAAGCAGAAAGCACAACTGCAAGTTGAAAAAACCTTTTCAGATGATATAAAAATGTTGTTTGGTCTTGATAAATGTGCCAAAGCATCCTTTAAAGCAGGAAAACTGCAGCACCAAGAAAACATCAGTTTGGGATAAAAATGTGATCTAAAAGAACTTGACCAAGAGGAAGTGTATAAATATTTGGTAATTGATGAACATGTACAAGTGCAAATAAAATGTAATAAGGAATACTTTAGAAGACTTACATTAATCCTGAAAACAGCATTGACTTCTAGGAACAAAATTCAAGCTATAAACCTATTTACTCTTCCTGTCCTAACTTACAGTTTTCAAGTGATTGACTGGCCCCAAAATGTGTTGAACAGATTAGACAGGAAAACAGGAAGGATGCTTCCTACTCATTGCATAATTTATAAAAATCAGTGCATACCAAGATTGCATAATCCCCTTTCTGAAGGAGGGATGGACCTCCTTGAATGCGATTACATATATACATCTGCAGTCGTGGGACTGCACACATATCTGCTGACCTCATAAGGCCCAAATGTAGTGAAAGTTTTGAAACATGAGGACAATAAATCTAAGATGACTTCTCTGCTTAATCTAGCAGAAACACATAGACATCGAGCAGGAATGGAAATCAAACCAGTAGATAAAAATTAGGCAGCAACTGAACGTACCAAAAAAACAAAGCAAAAAATATAAGTTGTAGGACCAGATGAGAAGGCAAGAAATGTGGCAAATGCATAAATATAGTTGCAAGTATAGAAAACTTCTGTAAGAACCTCATGTTGATTAGGATCAAATGCATGAATGGTTAAGGAGAGACAAATTCAAACCAAGAGATAAAAGGTTAATATTGGTGACCCAAGATAGTGGGCTACATACACATTGGTTTACAAAGTCCATTGAATATGTGGAAGAACAGACAAATGTAGGTTTTGTAAAACAGAACTTGAAGCAGTTGCACACCTTGTTGCTGGTTGTGACATACTAATGGCAGAAGGACTGCATAATGAAAGGCATAATAATGTGGCAAGACTGTAGCACTGGGGATTGTGCAAATATTATGGTATTGAAGTGGCTGAAAAACACTGGAAACATGAGGCACAAACCATCATAGAAAATGATGAAGCCTATATCACATGGGATCACCCTTTACCAACAGTTCAAAAGATAGATGCTAGAAAACTGGATATAGTGGTCCATGAAAAAAAGAAGCACTGATCACCGAAATCGCCACACTCAGTGACTACAGTGTTGTGTGTACAGAGAGACACAGAGTCATAAAATATCAGGATTTGCAGGCAGAAATTAGAGCAATGTGGAAGAAAGATGCCAAGACAGTTCCAATAGTAGTAGCAGCAATGGGTCTTATAAAAAAGAATCTACAATCATATTTAGATTGCAGAAGGAGTCATTACTGGACACATTGTAGGTTCTGCAAAGAGCACTTCTGGCTGACATCAAAGATTGAAACAATATTCATTTTATGAACTTTAATCATACTTTGACTTAGGAATGGGGTCCATTCCCATCATGGCATTAGAAACCCAAAAGAATTGGATAAATTAAAAGAAACTGGGGATTAACCAACACATCACTAGATGGGTAGCAAACTGGCTCACCAATAAAAAGTACACTGTTAAAGTTGGGAATCTACCTTCACCAGTGGTGTACCAAAGGGATCTGTGGTAGGCCCTCTATTTATTAAGCATTTGTTTCCAGGAAAGTCTGACTGGGACAGAGCCCATTTTCAGTGAAGGTCCAGGGGGAAATGTTCCAGATGCATGTCTTTGGAATGTGGGAGGAAATGGGATTGTGAACATGGGGAGGATATGCAAACCCTGCACAGAAGGCACCTCAGCCAAGAATCGAACTGGCAAACCTCTTGCCATGAGGTGAGAATGCTAACTGCTGCACCACTGTGAAACCCCCTACTATTTAGAATCTACTTCTTGGATGTCCAGGTGAAGATAGATAGCCTGTGGCTTACCAGGTTCACAGATGACTGCAAACTAGGTGTGTTAAATAAATTTGTTAGAGTCAGACTGTAAAAATCATTGAGTTATTCAAACACAATGTCAATTAATAACAAACAATAATGCAGGAAAGCTAGAGCATCTTAAAGCTAATGTACATTAGGAGGCAAAAAACCATACACAAAGTTTGTATAGAATTTTGACTGCTTTATTGACCAAGACACATTGGTTATATACATTTCATTATCAGTTTTGCCCACCTCACTGGTGTGGCTAGTGACAGGGTCTTTACATCATAGTAATTCATAAAAACTGCTGAGTTTGTGTTTTTCAAAAAGTCCTTTTTCCCATGAGAATGTTGCAGCCTTGCAGACAGCTGGTCAGTCACGATGACCTCCTGAGGATGTAGCCAATTCAAGGTTCTCTGATTAGTTCCAATACAATAGATGTATGTCTTCCTTAAAGTCTCCCTTTGTCTTTCTTGCTTCCAGCTGCGCACTATCAGAGATAGTGCGCACAAGGCTACTCTCCTGGTGGAGGCAGGAAAGAGGACATACATGCGAACAGATTTATTATTTTCTAACTTTACAAAATAATCTTTACTTGAAAGACATGAGCCAGACTGCATCTGCAAGCTGCCAAGGTCAAATTTCTGATTACACTGCAGCTTGTGCTTCAAGCAATAATATGCAGGTTTATTTCTTCTATTAATCTAGCAAGACAGAATTAAATGCATTACCTAACCTTTATGGATTTAAGTACATTTATTCCTAACTAAAGCACACATTTTTCTATATATTTGATCACACAATTCATATATGTTTGAATGATTAAATGCACATCTTCCTAAGCAGCACACATTGTAAATATATTTTTCTAGGTAGCATGTATGTAAATATATTTTCTAAGCAGTATGTAAATATATTTTCTAAGCAGCATGTAGATTTTTCTAACATTCTCCCTCCTTTTAATGCATTTAAGACTATATGAAACATAAACAGTGTTAGTTCATTTCTTAGCCTTTTCCTTTCATGGACTTTCAGCTAAGTAAGTCATTGGTTTTATATTTCAGAAAAAGCATCATTTGAAATTAATCTTTTAATTTCAACACTTTGGTAAAGAGTTTCAGTAGCAGATATATCAACAAATTTTTTATTAATCTTTTCATGCAGGGAATTTCACAGTAAACACATGTTCCTATTAGGAGTATACCCACACAAATAGCAATTAAATGTTTAATAGGATGGAACCCCACCCCCCCAAACAGATTCTGGAAAAAGTCCGTCAGTGGGTTTGGGCCTGGTTTAGTCATTGCTGATACTTGCTGAATTACCTCTAGGTGGTCATTGATTTCATGTTGGTTGTCTGGAATGTACGCACAGCATTCTTCTTCGTGTACCACCTCTTGCCGCTAGGGTGAAGTAAAGAGCCATTCGATTTTGTAGCACAACAGTTTTATTGCATTCAGTTCATTAGTCACCAATTCTAGGGTGGAAAAGTTGCATTGCTCATGACTTTTGACAGCTTCCTCAGCTCCCAGATCGATTTGACTGCTCCATAGGCTGGTGGCATTCCTGCCCTGGATATAACACTGTTGCCCAAGTTCATATGAGTCAATTTACTTTTGTCTTTCACTGAATTATGGCCTTTTCAACCAGCTTCGATTTTACCAACTGGATTCACAGGTTTTCTTTTTCTCACTGGACCTTCAGATTCTCGAGCTGTTTTCCTTACGTTTCGTATTTTACCCAAAGGTAATTCTGCAGTATGTCTTATTGCTGAAACCAGATAACCCAAAAAACAACTGCCGGACCAATTCTCAGGTAACCATTTATATGCCTTTTTCCCACAAATAAAATCATTACTTTGGTACTGATACGTGTTATCCCTGCATGAAACATTTTCCTATTCCTAATAGACAATTGCTTAGTTAAGACTAGATTGTCACATACTGCATTTAATGTAGTTTTCATTGAACTCAGATATGAATCATGGTTTGTATTACAAACAGTACCCCCACTTTTGACTTTAATGTAACATTTATAAGACATTGTTATATTACCATTACTCCAGCCCACCTGGAGGGTATTACTCTCATACAATTTCTTTTTGTGTGAACAGGTAAAAATAAAGCAATTTTGTCCTGTGATCTCACAGTGCCTGTGTCAAATAACAGGTTTTCCCAAGTTTCATTTATTCCCAAGGGGACAGCAGACATTAAAAGTCCTCCATATGCTGTGGGTATTGCAGTACAGACCCAGCAATTTGAAACGTTCATAGTCTCTACATAAACTCGTTTCATAGCCAGGTATGTGTTAAAGTTTGGGTGCCAGTCTGTAGCCAGTCCTTCATCACGTTTTATTAATTTTACTTCTGTAGTTATATGCAAGAAAAACCATAACAACAAAAAGGTTACTACAAACATAGTTATTAAGTGTATGATCAGTAGGCCAGTGAACCAATGTCTCTGGGGTTGTTTCACATTTTTATTTATTCTGCCTCTGGCCATCCTGTTCCTGTGGTATGTCCAAACTGAATTTCTTAACAGGTTTGCAATGGGTTAAATGAACCCAAGATGATCTCTCAGCAATTTTTACTGCAGTGGGTGTTGCCAACAGTACCTGGTACGGACCTTCCCACCTTGGACTCGCCCAGTTCTTTCTCTTTATGACTTTCAGCCAAATCCAGGACCCCGGGGTCAGCACGGCTTCTGGTTTTGTTTCTTGTTTATCTGAAAAAGAGTTCAACTGCAAAACAGTCTTATTTATAACAGTTTCTTTATTTAATTAGCTAGTGAACTGTCAGCCTCCAGCCCTGCAGGCATGAGAGCTTTTTACTGAGGCACATAATATGCCTTTCCAAATACTACTTTAAAGGGGATCAAATCCTTTACATTTGTTACTGTTTTTCATGCTCAGCAATGCTAGAGGTAAACAGCAAATCCAATTCTTCTGAGTCTTACTCATCAACTTTCTTAACTTGTTTTTTTTTTTTTTTTTTTAAAATCCCATTGTACCTCTCCACCAGTCCTGCTGACTGTGGGTGGTAAGCACAGTGATTCCTTAAGGAAAAGCTTCTACCCATTTTGAAAACATATCTATGATCACTAAACAGTATTTTTCCCTTCACATTTATTTAACTCTATGAAGTCCATACGAATAGTATGGAATGGATATGGTGGTGTAGGAAACTCCCTTGCTTGTTTTAAATGCTCCTTGTGCATGGTGCTTTGTTACAAGTATGACAAGCTGCACAAAATTTTATTGTATAATTTATGTATCCATATGTTTGGAATATTTTATTTACTAACTGTACCATCCCCCCTGTTGAGACATGGCTCTGCCCATGGCTCAACAAAGCTGCATCCTAAATAAATTAGACGGTAATATTGTTTTTTTCCTTTGGAAATGTACAGTCCATTTTTAAAAATTGCACCTTGTTTTACCCAGTTTTGTTTTTCTGCTGTTGTAGTAAGCATTTGCATTGTTTTTAACATGTCTAAATGTAAAATCTCAAAGGGCTGTAATTTTTCATTAAAAAAAATAAAGTTCCTGAGTCTGAGGCTGCTTGCTTTGCAGCTGCATCAGCTCGTGCATTACCTTTTGAAATCTTATCCTGTTGTTTTGTATGAGCTACACATTTACAAATAGCTACTTTGGTAGGCAACTGAATAGATTCTAATAGCTCCAAAATAAATTGCGCATGATTAATAGGTTTTTCACTGGATGTAATCATCCCTCTATTTTCTTCATTATTGTGCAACACATGCACTGTAGAAAAAGCATACTGATTATCAGTATATATGTTTACTTTTTTTTTGCCTTTTACTAAAATACATGCTTCTGTCAAAATTACCAGTTCTGCTGCTTGAGCATACAAGTTGTGTGGCAAAGTTTGTGCTTCTAAATTTTTAGTGTCTGTAACTACTGCATACCCCACCAGATTTTTTTTGTAGGACCCCTTCTGCATGAGTCATTCACGTAATATGTCACCTCAGCATTATCCAAGGGCATATTTGTAAGATCTTATCTAGGTAAAGCTAACTGTTTATATGAGGTTGACTCAGCAGTATGGTCATACATGAAATATGTCTAGCAGGAGAAAGGTATGCAACTTTTTCTTGTGGCAGAATTATTGCAACTGCATGAGGCATTCTCAATGTGAGAGGGTGGAATAACACCATTGAGGCTGAAGCCTGTACTGCCATTGCTGCTGCAACTACTGCTTGTACACAGTGAGGCAAAGATTGCACCACTGGGTCTAACTGTAATGAATAGTAAGCTATGGGGCATTGCTTATCCCCATGTTGTTGCTTTAATACTGATGTCATGTACCATTGCTTACAATCTATGGTCTAAAAAAAACGTTTGTGATAACTTGGAAGTCTTAAAACTAATGAAGAAGCTATTAACTGCTTCAACCTGCAGAAAGCCATTTCTGCTTTTGTTTTCATTGTAAAATAATTTGGTACCCAGTTCCAACAAAAATTAGTTGTACCTAGGAAAGACATTATTTCTTTTTAGTTGTTGGTTTGGGTGCTTGCAAAATTGCTGTTTTTTTTTTTTCCTTTTCTCTTTCCCACTATTTAGTATTTTACCTTTACTGAATATCACATATTCCAGGTATCTAACCTGTGTTTTTTTCCCAAAGTATGTAACTTACTCTTGTTTACTTTGTGTCCTTGTATTACTAAAAATTTTAACAATGCTACTGTATTCACCCTGCACTGCTGCTGGGTGCTGCTAGCAAGATGTCATTTACATAAAGTAAAATTTGACTACCTTCTGGTGGGTAGACCCTGCCAGATTGCTAGCCATTTTTGTGCAAATATTATTGGGCTCTCACAATATCCCTGTGGTAGTCGTGTATATGTATACCTTTTACCCTGAAATGTAAATGCAAACCAATATTGACTATCAGGATGTATAGGTATTGAAAAGAAAGCATTGCTTATATCTACCACAGTAAAATACTTTTGTTGTGGCTTTAAATAATTTAACAAGGTATGTGGGTCTGGCACCGTAGGTGCTTTAGGTATTACTGCATTATTCACAGCTTATAAATCTTGTACCATCTGCCATTCCCCGTTTGCCTTTTTTTTTTTTTTTTTAACAGGAAATAGGGGTGTATCACATGGTGAATCAGGAGATTCTACCAGTACTCCTTTTTTGAGTAATGCTGCTTATTATAGGCTTAATTTCTACTTTTGCATTCTTTCCCAAAATGTATTGTTTTTTTCTGTGGTCTAAAAGCTGACTTTGGGGTAATTGTAACTGGTCCTGCTGCTTGAATAAGCCCTACATTTGACTTGCCTGTTGACCACAGAGTTGTTGGAATTTTACACAAGGCCTTTTCTTTTTCTTTTAATAAAAATGCTAATCAGCTGTCCTTACTAGATTGCAAGTGTACAGCTGTATGTGTCTGTGTCAACCAATTCAGTTTTGTTTTCATATCCCTTGTCCTGACATTTTTAAATCAGTCTGTTTTCCCATTTTGTTACCTTTTTTTCTAAGTCTGCCCATTTAAAACTTTTGTTTTTGTCAAGCTGACATGTGGCAGTCTATTGGACTTATACAATCTCATGAACTCCTGAGGTAATGAACAGCTTACTACACTGTTTCCCTCAGTATCCCAGCATAAAGTTTGTAATATTAATTTGTCAGCAGGATTTTTACTTATATTTTTTATTAGGTCCTGGTGTGCTACAGTAGTATGGAGTACAATGTAACAAGTGCCGCTGATCAGTGTCAAGGAGGGTACCTTACTGATGGCTACGTTTATCAGTTCTTTGGTTACTGCCCCTGGACCAATCATAACTAGGTCCTGGCTGTACCAATAATAGGCTTCACCCTCTGATCACACCACAAGAGCATTCATTTGTCTTTGTGCTTCCATACCCTGCATGGTAGGAACTACTGCTATGCCAAATATCTGCACAAGGTCTTTTCCCAGTAAGTTTACTGGATATTTTTGCAAAACTACAATTTTACTTTTCTGAGTCATACCTGAAACAGGGTCAGTTATTGCTATATTATGGGAAAGTGGTTCCCTGTATAGCTGTCTATTTGCTGCTTTACTAATATATAATTAGGTGATTTAGAATGTTTTGGTAACTTGGAGGGGTGTATCAAAGTCCGTGACGCTCCTGAGTCACACAGGAATTTGACCTTTCTTCCTCCACCAGAAGTGTTACTTCTGGTTTTGTATTTGCTAGGTAGAGCTCCAGGCTCAACAATGCTAAATCTAAAATTTTATTTTCATTTTTATTCTTTACATCTGTTTGTACTTCCTCTATTCCCTCTACTACATTCACATTTTTTTTTGTTTATTAACCTTTCCTGATGATTTTTGGTTATTATCACTATTATATAGTCAGTCCACATCTCCTTTATCTTCTGTTATTGCTTTCTTATTTTGTTTATAGTCCCTAGCTAGATACCCTTTTTACCTGACTGTAATACAAATACTTCAGCTCCGTCTTCAACAGTGAAGACTTGTGCCCTTTTTTTTCTTTTTACTATTAAAGTGTCTTTCAGTACGTCTAGCATACTCAAGTAAGGCTTGCAGCCTGCTTGTTCAGTGATTTATCATATGCCTTGTAATAAAACTACTAACAGAGGCAATGCAACCTTTTAAAAATGTATATATATATATATATATTTTTTAATTGTTATTTTAAGCATTTTAATAATCTAGCATAATATCCATCTACTGTCTCATTTTCCTGTTGTAGGCATTAATTAATGCAAGTCCAGTCTACTCTAAGTTTTCATTTTTCAGAGATCCTGTCTGTTAGACCTTTTACTCTGTTGTCTAAAAATGTTTCAGAATTTTTAAGCTTCTGTTTTTCTTTTGCCTGACGCCCTGCATCAGATTAAAACTTGTTTAAGGAGTTTAACTAGTGAAAGTTTATCTAGTTTACTATCAAATTTATAGTTGTTAACACATTTTGCAAAATATCTCACATTATCTGCTCTCTGTAATTGCATATATTTTGCATCTTCTGTTAGGGCGGGTCACGTGACCCTTTAGTGCATTCGTTTCCCATGTCTCTAAAAGAAAAAAGAAGAGAGAGAGAGAGAGAGAGAGAGAGAAAACAACAACAGAACTGTTACGTAACCCTTTCTCTTGTACCACGTGGTATCTCTATTCCCCGTATTCACAGTAGTGTCTAGAATGACTGTTTACTTTGTTTTGCTTTATTTCCTGATCTATGACTCAAGATACAATACTTCGACTACCTCTCTCCCTGCTATCACAAACCTTAGCAATAGCACAGTGTAACCTGGTCCCTGATCTAAAACAAAAACAAAGAGAGGAATTCTGCTTACCCGAGCCTCCTGCTTATGTTTGATAGGCTTTTAGGACCCAGTTTTCCGCTTTTCGGCCACAGATCAGATAAGTGGACAGCCTCTTTAGGCACGACAATTCAGTCGGAGGTCTTTCCTTCTTCTGCGCAGACTTCAATACCACCTATATATTCTGACCTGTAGCTTACCAAGGGAATTCCGGCACGATTAGGACCAAGATGTTAAATAAATTTGTTAGAGTCAGACTGTAAAAATCATTGAGTTATTCAAACACAATGTCAATTAATAACAAACAATAATGCAGGAAAGCTTGAGCATCTTAAAGCTAATGTACATTAGGAGGCAAAAAACCATACACAAAGTTTGTATAGAATTTTGACTGCTTTATTGACCAAGACACATTGGTTATATACATTTCATTATCAGTTTTGCCCACCTCACTGGTGTGGCTAGTGACAGGGTCTTTACATCATAGTAATTCATAAAAACTGCTGAGTTTGTGTTTTTCAAAAAGTCCTTTTTCCCATGAGAATGTTGCAGCCTTGCAGACAGCTGGTCAGTCACGATGACCTCCTGAGGATGTAGCCAATTCAAGGTTCTCTGATTAGTTCCAATACAATAGATGTATGTCTTCCTTAAAGTCTCCCTTTGTCTTTCTTGCTTCCAGCTGCGCACTATCAGAGATAGTGCGCACAAGGCTACTCTCCTGGTGGAGGCAGGAAAGAGGACATACATGCGAACAGATTTATTATTTTCTAACTTTACAAAATAATCTTTACTTGAAAGACATGAGCCAGACTGCATCTGCAAGCTGCCAAGGTCAAATTTCTGATTACACTGCAGCTTGTGCTTCAAGCAATAATATGCAGGTTTATTTCTTCTATTAATCTAGCAAGACAGAATTAAATGCATTACCTAACCTTTATGGATTTAAGTACATTTATTCCTAACTAAAGCACACATTTTTCTATATATTTGATCACACAATTCATATATGTTTGAATGATTAAATGCACATCTTCCTAAGCAGCACACATTGTAAATATATTTTTCTAGGTAGCATGTATGTAAATATATTTTCTAAGCAGTATGTAAATATATTTTCTAAGCAGCATGTAGATTTTTCTAACAAGGTGCAATCATTGAGTTCCCCTATGATGTTAACATATTTCAAAAGGGACTAACACAGACTAACGATTGGTGCCAGAGTCACAATATAAAACTAAATGCAAAAAGGTTTGTCATTATCCCCTTTAGCAAAGAAGGGGCCCTTGCAAATTATGTTATAGATACCATTGCTATAGATAGCACCTCCTTAAGTAAGCTCAAATACAGTAGTGAGAGACTTGGGAACACAGACTGAAAGCAATTAAAAACTTCTATCATCATGTCTCCACAGAGTTAAGGAAAGCCTTCTATGTTGCACATTTAATAAATACAGGCATTGCATCCAAGACTAAGGATGTTATAACTCCTCTATACTTGACCCTCATCAGACTACTATTTGAGTACAATGGTCTCTTTTGCATGTACCTCACCAGACACCTGCAACAACTGGAGAGACTATAGGGATTTCTAACCAAGAAAATTGAGGGCCTCCAAAATACAAACCACCTGGAAAGACTGAAGGCCCTGGCCTGTACTCTGTATCCTACAGACTGATGAGAGGTGACTTATGCCTGTCTTGCAAAGCAATCTCTGTGTCTGCCCTAATGGAAATACTGCATGTCTGCAAGGCAAATGGGACAAGAGTCACTTGCTCTAGGGATCTCAACCCAGCCTGTGACATAAACAGAACATCTTGGAGAGACAGCTATCTTCCAGAAATTGCCGCTCCTTTGGAATAAACTCCCACTTCACATGACGCAGAGCTCCTCAATGACCCTATTAAGTGCAACTTTGACAACTGGATGGTAGACCATAAGTTCACCCTGGGGATGGCACTTATGTCCCTCATGGACAACTTTTATATCAAGCACACATGGGTTCTCCAAAAGCTCATGGTAATTGCAATAGGCAATGAATACAGCAGCTTATGTGTAGCTTCAATTCCTAGAAGCAGAAAATAGCTTTTATTATAGGAGAATATTTCTAAAATATTAATTGCAGTACTGAATGACTTTAACAATTCAATTATAGCTGCAATTATTAACTTAGAAGACATATATACAACCTGGGATAATCAAATGCTTCATTTTCTTATGTAATATCACTGACATTGGTTTATTTTATGATATGTTAATGTCTTCATATCATATAGGAATGTGTAAAAGTGAAAATATTTATGTGTCAGATTTGTTTATGTATTGAAATAATAACATAATGTGACATGTCTTTGATCTTATTTGCTTGGTCTTCCTCAACCCTCTCTTTCTTTTTAATTTTTTTCCCTTTTTTTGGGGGGGGGTACAGTACTGCTGAAAAGAAAATGGCCATCAGCACTGGGAGCTAGACTGACCACTATGGTTTGACCTGCCATCCCTCCACACACAGACACCCAGCACATCTGGGTTGCAGTCTGTCAGTGCTGCCTCCATAACTCCTGCTCTTTCTGCTCCACCTGTATCAAGTAGCTCTGCCCTGGCCGCTGGTGCAGTGGTATTCTCTGGAAGCAGTACTAGCGTAGGTGGTGATTTTGTCACCCATCTGGAGTTGACACTGCTGGTGGAGGACATAAGGAAGAGGAGCCTTGGGACCCAAATCAGCAGCATTGAAAAGGTCCTGCTTTGGATTGCCAAACTGATGCCACAACCAGTACTGATCCAGGAAACTGACACAGAAAACAGTGATGACAGTTCTGAGGGTGAGTACTACAGTCATATGGTGGTCAGCTTGGACATGGATGTGCCTCAAATGTCCCCTATCTATCCCCAGTCATGGTGTCCCCAAATGTTTGTGTCCACCATCATCCCTGTCTGTCTTGTATGCACTGTATGTTTGTGCTTGCTACCTAAGCTACCTTACCTATCTGACCCTCTAGTTCCTAAGCACCTTCCCTAATAGTCCTCTCTCAACACCAAAAGTAAATGGGTACCTGCCCCCCAAAAAAATTACACCTCATATATAATTCTCCACTTTGTCTGTCATCTTGACTGGATTTGGTCCAACTGCCTCTTCAACATTATACTATTGTTGTCACCCATCCCTGATACAGATAGTTATGGTGCTCTCCCACCACTATCCTGCTAATTCCTATATTCTTTCCCCTGTGTCTTCCCCTCTGTTCACCCTCCCCCATGTTCACCACTGTGCTATCAACCCTGTTTTCACATATTTAATCTAATCAAAGAATAGAAGCACATGCAACACAGATGGCCAAAAATATCCCATCAAAAAGCCTTCAGTTTTTGTCCTCAGTGTTTGCATGGAGCTTGGCATTGCACACCAGTGCTGAGTTATGGTAAATGCTGATTCTCATCCCATAGCAAACACTGGTGAATTTTTGCCAGCACTAGTCTGGTTGTCTTCACATAAATGTGCTTAAGCTCACTGTGTTATAGGAATACTGAGTAAACGCACTGTCTGGTTGTATTTACACTGCATATTGCTAAGTCTAGACAATTCAAGTGAAAATCACATTTGCATAATATCATTCTGAGCTGAACACTCATGAATTTTTGGTTGTTTTCTCATTGTTTCACAATTGTGACTGTCTTCAAAATGTCATCAAAATACCATACTGAGAAATGGGTACATGTCATTTACAGTAATGTAAAGTACATGAGTGACGGCATAGATTTATTATCCGAGAATTATGTCATTACTTGGAATCAGTGTATTGCTGTTATTTCTGCATGTCAAGACACAGGCCTTTTCACTCACAACTGTGAAGCACATTAGCTTCTCTGCAAAACACTAATGTGGTAATTCCTACAAGTATGCATTTTCACACATAAGTCAGACCTCCTGTGACACTTGTGAAAGATACTGTGCTGTCTAGAGTGTGTAAATTATTAGGTCACTGATTCAAATCTAACAGTGGTGAACCTGTGTTTGTGTCTGTAGTGGCAGGTAAGTATAGCTTCAACAAATAATATACTGTGTCTAGACCCACTCAAGAGAAACATTTACATTGGGAGAGGGCTCCTCCCACACTTTTAACACAAACATCTTCCCTGCAACACAGTGATGAGGTTATGCTGTCAAAAGTGCACTCTCTCCCTGTCAGACTTCTGTTGTAGCACTTTTGATTGGTACTGTGTTCACTAGATTGTGTAGATAGATAGATAGATAGATAGATAGATAGATAGATAGATAGATAGATAGATAGGTGGTTTGAATCCAACAGTGGTGAAATGGTGTGTGTGCTTCTATTAGGCAAGTATAGCTTCAACAAATGATGCAGTGTGTCCAGTCCCACTCAGGAGAAACATTTACATGGGGAGATGGGTCCCCCCATATTTTTAGCACAGACAACTTACTTGCAACACACTGATGAGGTCTTCCTGTCAAAATTGCACTCCCTTCTTGTAGAAGTTAGATTTCTACTATGGCACTTATGATAATTGATACTGTGTTCTCTAGACTGGGTAAATAGATAGGTGGATGGTTTGAATCCAGCATTGCTTAAATACTGTGACTGTGTGTTCTGTCATGTACAATTCCACCCATCGCAACACCTGTTACTTATGAGGCATCTTTTCACTGGCAGACAAACCTATACAATTCTAACATCCTCAGGCAAAAGCTAGTTTTAGAAACACACCACTGATTAGGTAATGCTTTCAAAAATGCATTATCTTACAGTTGTATTACAAATTCTCCAATGGTACTGGATGCTGATACTGTCCTCTGTAGGCTGTGTAAATAGACAGGTAGGCAGTTTGAATCCACCAATAACTGACTGCTGTGACTGTCTGTTTCTCTCTCATGCCATGTAGAAAATGATTTATTGGCATGTGTGATGTGTAGCTGTACAGTATTATCATGCTCTTCTAGCACTTCCTTTCCTTTTTAGCAGAACCATCACCTTATGTAACAATGGTGATAGCATCCCTTCAAACGTGCACTGTCACAGCTGTACAACAACATTTCAGGTGGCACTTGTGATTCATGCAATGTTTGCTAGCTTCTCATCTTAGTTAAGCAGCCAGTTCTAATCCAGCCATCACTCCTTCGACTCAGAGAATGGCTATCACTGTGAATGCACATGTAGGCAACAATGTTGTCACATATCTCTCTGCTGTGTACATGTATAGCAGGAGATTCAGCTTATAAGAATTTCTGTCCATTTTGCACTGACAAATGCTTTGTTTAACAATGATGATGCCATTTGATAAAATGTGCTATTTATAATATTAATAGTAAGCCTTCTCCTCTGGCATAAGGAATTGAGAGAATGTTCTGTATGTTCTTGCCTTAGTAAGCCTTAGGTTCAAATATGTGATTATCTACATATTGTACATTAGTGTTGTAGTGGCACAGTGATGATTACATTATGTGGCATGTGTGTTTGGGTATATGTTGCAACATGCAATATTGTGTAATAATGAGACAGATAACACCCCTGCTTTAAACAGATTACATGTATGCATATGTGTTGCAGAAATAAGATGATATAATTCCTTCAAAGAAACATACTTCAATTGTAGGATGTCTTCTCCCATGGCACATTCAGTCTTCACAATATCATGTTACTTCTGTGGTAACATAAGTAGATATTCAAAGCCTGCACTGAGTGACTGTTATGACTGTGCGTCAGTGTACTGCTATTTATAAGTGACATCCACCACAGCTGTAATATGTACAGTTAAGGGGAAGAGGCATCTCCCATCCTTTTTACCTCAAAAAACTGGCATAAACATAGTCATATAATATAATGACTTCACATAAGTAACCGGGAAAAGCCGAAAGACACAAACAAACATAAGTAGAGTCTTAGAGTTGTGTTAAAACTTCCACTATGGCTCATGTGTTTCATATATTTTTCATTAGCCTGTGGACATATGTAGGTGGCAGTTTAATTCCAGTGAAGCATAATATTATGTGATTGCAGTGATGTGACAATAACACCATTGCATTGAGATACTTCTATCCATTTTTATATTGGAGAAACAATGGTAAACACATTTTGGGATTTTATAGCAGTGAAACAGGTGTTCTAGGATTCCTGTGTTGTGAATGCTCCTGTGGCACATGCAGTAAATACTGACTTGTACAGAGTGAGGTTTGAATCTGAGGCTGAGTGTGCACAAAACAATGTGGACAGAAAAGACTGACTTGACCAAACAACACTGATATTGGACTGTTCACAGTTGTGTGTACAGTAACATAGCTTCCTTCTTCTCATCCCTCAGACCAATGTTTATTGTATAATTTAACCACAAAAGCCCTTTTGTAATTCACACATTGATTTCTGTTGCCTGTGACAAGCTCCATTACTATCTCCCATCACAGACACAGCCAGTGCACAGCTCTGAAGAGTGCGTGATATCTTCAGTGGGGTTTGAATATGGTAACATCTGTTTGTTACATAACTTTGTCAGACAGGAGTGGCTTAGGCAAAGGAAGTAGTTATGGCACAATCAGAGGGATAGACTTAATGTCTCACACTCCAAGTTAGGGGAACCATAGCCATTACAATAGGAGACTGATGTAATCCCTGCAAGGGTATTCTTCATGACACAACTAATATACCTATTTTTGTGGCATCAATGATTGATGTATATATCTCACTGTGATCTACCCTGGCATGTATTTGAGTCTGGCAAGATGCAAGTGCTAATTATATCACTGATTGTTCATAGGCATTACTTATTTTCCAATAAATAATGCTTTGCATCATGTCTCCATACCCATATTTATGCATTACTGTAATTCTTTATACACTAGAGCTTTATTGGACAATAAAGTTTATATAACATTCCTTAATGTGTGGAATGCTGCGAAATCTGCAGAAAGTCTGAGTGAGCCTATGTTGTATGACTTCCTTATGTGTTTGTGTTGTTTAGTTGAAGTTATGGTACCTTTATTATATGTTTGTGTTGTTTAGTTGATGTTCTGGTACCTTTATTATATTTTTGTGTTGTTTAGTTGAAGTTCTGGTACCTTTATTATGTGTTTGTGTTGTTTGGTTGAAGTTCTGGTACCTTTATTATATGTTTGTGTGGTTTAGTTGAAGTTCTGGTGCCTTTATTATATGTTTGTGTTGTTTAGTTGAAGTTCTGGTACCTTTATTATGTGTTTGTATTGTTTAGTTGAAGTTCTGGTACCTTTATTATAATTCCTTATGAACATGCCAAGTATAATGATGTAGCTGATGCACACCATTTAGCAAAGAAACCTCTAATTACTGAATGCCATGAAATATTTATTGGCATTTCTTGTACTTGGTCAGGACTTAAGTGAACTATCCTCTGTAATGTTGGCTTTCCCAACATTTGTGCAATGTAGTTATTGGTCTGTGAACGAAGGATAACTGTATTTGTTACAGGTCAATGTGCATTTGGTGGATATGCCATGTAAATCTCCAGTGGGTCACTTAGTAATAAACGTTAATGCTTCGCTTGCGTGTGTGTTGTATGTTGCTGTACTGTCATATGTTTCTTAATATTGTTCTTCACAAGGCTCAGTTCTGGGCCATATATCATTTACAATGCGCTGCATTAAAAGGTGTACTTTAATAGATTCCTTCATCAGCATGTCATGTCATCGTTTATATTAACACAAATGTATCATTGTCACTAATACTTTTAGCCTGACAGTTGCTACATTTGCCCATTAGCTGATATCTTCATGGCATACTGCTGGCATGGACTATTATTTTGTCCATGTCTTGTGTGGGCTACATATACATTTGTAACATACAAAGAAATAGATCCAGATCATTGATAAAAATCATTTTATTTATTTATTTATTTATCATTTGTTAACTGAGAAAGTCCAACTTGGAACAAAGCCAATTTTCAGCAAAGGCCAGGGAGAAATGCTGCAGACGGATGTCTTTGTAACTTCATTACATTCAGAAACACAACCCTTTTGTCATGGGATGGGCTACACTTGATTGGAAGCTTGATTTATGTACATCTTTGCAAATGCCATATTAACGTGACTCATTGTGCATGTATGTATGTATGTCACAATGTGCTACACTCAGGCAAATGGTAATATGTATATCAGATCATTATTCTATTTATATTCTGGCCAATGTGACACCTATGTGTACGTGTCATGTCTGTCAGTATTTTTCTACATATCTACAAAGCATGCATTAACACATACTAAACTTCTACCCCTGACAACATGCATGTTGCTTACACAATGTTTTATCACTTACTATAATGTTGGAATGATTGCACAGGTGTCCGTGATCCTTCTCCATAGTTCCACATTGTCACAGGTGTGTATGCTGCCATAACAACTGTCAGTACTGTTTCCTAAGTACACATAACACAATGCCAGCCTCAGTATTCTTTAACCTGCATGTGTTATTTAACATTAATCACACAAATGTAATTTATTACCTTTAATCCCGTTCACTGTATACATTACAATGGCAAAGTAGTGTGAAACACCTACCACACGTCTAGCAAGGCAATCTAAATAAAGTCATTTGATGGACACAAATATTACTGATCATGCCACAAAACATGTATAGTAGCATCTATCACATTTAGGTTTTATGAGTGTAATTATACTCATATTTATTATGTACATTACTATACAACACATGCTTTGCTAATACATATATTTAAATGTACAATGACCTTTCTATGGCTACAAGTGCCAACAGATGGAACAGAAATGTTCATTTCTGAAGTGCATGACACAACAGCTGTAGGGTTCATTTATTTGTGTTTATACATAATGAATCTGAGAATACAACATATGGTGCCATTTATAACAGATACCTTTTGCATACACATCTGATATGTAATACCTATAGTACATGTAAGTATGCACTACTGTCCCTGCTAACTGTTCTCTGAAATCAGCATTTGATGTAAGTATACCACATTTATTCCTCTTTGTTACCCTGCTAAGCCTACACATGGTAGGTGCTGCACTAACTTGCTTACAATGTGTAGGCTTAGCGTGAAGTGTACATGCTTGTCTATGAATCCCATGGACAGTTTTTACAAGTGCAGACTGACATGCACACAATCAATATGATGTTCCCTTGCCTTTAGTAGTATTAGCCTGTGTAATATGCTGCACAAGGTTGGTCAGTGAAGTTTCTGGAAATGAAAATGCTATAAGAAAATCTGATAGCAGCAAAAGAAGTATTGGCACCTGTATGTAGAGTTAACTTAAGGTCAGAATAGCCATTTGAAATTGATTATCATCGACATTTTAAATCATCCACTTTCCAATAAAAGTGAAGCTAGCTATTCAGTTCATAGTAACAAACAAACTCTATAATAACATGCATATACATTTTTGTTGTGATTTTAAATCTAAAAAAGTCTCTTTATGTGAGTTATGTGATTTTAAATCTAAAAAAAGTCTATTTATGTAAGTTATTCACTCTTTTAAATACAGTGTTATCATTTTGAAGATACAAACATTTATGAATAGGGACAATAAAAAGGCTAAAGCAGTCTGTGAATTGGGCAACCACCTTCTGAAAAAAATGCCCAGTAGAAAAGGAGTTAATAAACTGATGGTACAATACAAACACAAATAACTCAATCTGCTCAGTTCTTGTTTACTTCCCTATCTCAGCTGGACTGAGCAAAGTATGTGGTGTGATGCTATTATTCTTGATTATTTCAGTGTTTACTGGTACCATATCGGTTCAGCTCGTGCTTTCCCTGCAAAACAGAGTGGTGGCACTCACAAAAGGATATGAAAGAACTGAAGTGAGCCAGTTCGGGTCAAGCATTCAGGACGTGATTGTTTCTTATTCTGCAGAAAGCATAGTCAAGGACTACCCTCACTGCAGATGTGGACTGAGACAGATAGTTTACAAGAAACTAAGGATCATATTGTCATTCTTTTACCTAGAAGACCATGTATCAAGACTTTTCTCTGACTTGGATATTACCAAGCTCATGACTGCACTTTCTGTAAAGAGCTGGCTATTGTGGACTGCTACTTTACATATCATTAACCTCTTTATAAGAGACACACTGGTAAATGGTTGCATTTGGGAGGCATTTTGAATTAACATTTCCTTCTACAAATGTAAGGATAATGTCCCTGTTATATAGGTCAACCATTACATTAAAATGCATATATACATCTATATATAGTTATATATATATATAGATATATGGATATATAGATATGCATGTATGTATAGCCAAGTACAAAAAGCTGGTTGTAGAATGTAGAGGTCCAAGAGGTCATCAAGGAAAGGAGTGCAGGAAGACGTGAGAGATATTAAAAGCGAACCAGGCTAAGAAGGGATACTAGTTTGCTAGCAAAGAGGCTAACAGAGCCGTTGGAGTAGCGAAGAACAAGACATCAGAGGCACTCTTCCAACTCCTGGAAAGTGAATCAGTAGATGGCATGAATAAACTCTACCAGGTTACAATCCAAAAACAGACTACTAAAGAAGATAGTCATCCAACATCCTTATTAAGGGATGCCTGTGCAACTTGCTCACAACTGCACAGGACATTAAAGACAGATGGAAAGAGTGCTTCCAGCAGCTTCTGAATGAAAAAAAAACACAGATGCTGTATTACCCCTGACACAGCCTGCAATGAAAGAAGAGGAGCCCACCATAGAAGTAAGAATGGCACTAAGAAAAATGAAGTCAGGGAAAGCAACAGGCTCAGATGAGGTCACAGCAGATATGATCAAGATGTTGCATGAGCAAGGGAAGAAATGGCTTCTGAGGGTACTCATAGCAGTATGGACAGAAAGGCGTATCCCAGATGACTGGAGAATTGGCATATTAGTGTCAAGGTACAATAACAAAGGGGACATTCAGAAATGTGGGCAATATGGAGATATCAAACTCCTGTTGCACTGCATGAAAGTTTTGGGGAAGTAGACTGATATTTGACTTTATAGAGTAATAGAAAATAAGATGAGAGATGAACAGTTCAGATTCAGATCAGGTTGCAGCACAACCAGCCCAGTGTTTGCAGTGAGACAGATAGTTGAGAAGAAGTTAAGATGAGGAAAGTGTTCAACTGAGCATTAATGGACTGGGAGAAAGCATATGATGATGTCCCAAGAAAGATGATTTGGGCAGTCCTGCGATGGTTTGAAGTCCCATAAACATTGTTAGAATTAGTGTAGTCTATGTACAAGGACTCTTCAAATGGAGCTACTTGGGCTTCTGCTTTAGTGTCCTCATTTCTTTGTTTGTTCTACAGTGTGCATCTCAGGCACTTTATCTCCGTTACCTCTAGCTTCTTCAACTATTCTGCCTTCACTATCCAAGATTCTCTACCATGCAGTTGTACAGATTGCATCACTCTTTTGCACACCTTGCTTTTTAGCTTCTTTTTCAATATTTTGTTATACACTTCCCCTGACTCCATGTGCCAGTTTGCTGCAGCCCCTCTAATTCTTTAACCTACTTTTTCAGACTTCCCTTCTTCTCAACCACCCCTCACAGGTACTTGAAGCTTTTAACTATCATTACGTTTCCTTCTATCACAGTTCTCAGCTTCTTTTGATTCCCCCTTTTGCTACCATTACAACTGTCTTATCTGTACTCAGTTTAATCTCATGTGCCTTTAGTTTTGCATTTCATCCTCCTATCCTTTGCTAAAGTTCTTCTGCAGAGTCATACAGCATATTTGTTAATCTCTCCCCTCTGACCTGTTTGCTGAACTAGTCCATCACTAGTATGAACAGCAATGGACTCTGAGCTGAACCTTGATGCACTCCCACTCCCACTGAAATTCTTCTGTGAATTTAAAAACTTTTTGTATTTCGATCACTGGGTCCTTGCACATAACCTACACTAATTCTAACCATGTTTATGGGACTTCAAACCATTGCAGGACTGCCCAAATCATCCTTCTTGGGACTTTAGTTTACCTGCAATAGTTTCATTTAAAAAATGCGAGAAAGAGTTTCCACATGAAGGGATGCCAGAGCTGACTTTGCCACCTGTGGTGCACTATAAACATGGCATCCATGCATACATTCCCAACCTCTGCTTCTCTTAATGGTATTAGCCACATGTGTCTCATAAGTCCACACCAGTGATGCAGTGTAAGCAACCTTGCTCTGCAGGCGAATCATCATGGGCCGGATTCACGAAGGCTTGCATGGAGTCTAAGAGTAGAGTAAGACTCCATGCAGCCAACATGTCTGCCGAGCGATCCAGAAACAGCCGGTAGGGGTGTGAAAGAGAGCTCCTAAAATGACTCTTACACGGACAGGGCTAGGATATGCAAATTACCTCAATTGCTGGTGAAAGCTATGCAAATGAAGTAAATTTGCGATCCAGGAAACCCAAACCTGTCCGAGTAAGAGTAGTGTTATTTGCAGAAATGTACTCCGTTGACAATTGAGTACTGCTCTGCAAATAGCAAAATGGAGCTGTGACAGCTCCAAAAATAGGATGCATCCAGTTGAGGAAGCATGCCAATGGCCAAATATATGGCCATTGGCAATGTTCCCTGTTGCAAAATAAAAACAAAAATTTGTTTTTTAATCTCAATCTCTGAAGTTTAAGTGTATTGCAGCACCGCCCAAACGTGCCATGCTCTAAATACCAGAAAACCAATAATTAAAAGCCACAAATATGGATTTTATTGAAATTCTTAATTTACAATGCAAGGGAATGGCAGGCTGAAGACAACATGACTACCGAGTAGAGGTTGCTAAGGGGGGAAACTCAGTCTAAGAGATGTAACCAAGCATTAGTAGGCAATCCTATGCAAATGAGGGTAAGGAGAGTGAATCCCAAGTTTACATAGCAAATGAGCACAGTCAGTGGAGTGTATGAGTCGGATAAGGGGAGTATCAGAGTAGAAGATAGGTGACATCACGAGGGGGGTATGTATGAAAGAATGTAAGCTCTTTGGAGCAGAGAGGCATGTGTTTGCTGTCATTTACTCATCACTGGAAGAGGTGTGTCAACAGGTATCCTAGCTAAAGGCAAGAAATTGAAGGTGTATGCCATGGATAACAATAAAGTTTCTTGTTGAAGTGCTTGCAATGTGTTTGCGCGTGGGTGCGCACCTGTATATCTGAGTAAGACTGTGTGCATGCATGTGCGCCTGTGTGTGCGCGTTTAAGCTGGAGTAAGCATGTCTACGGTTGTTGAAATGTGTGTAAGCGCGTATGCGCCTGTGTGTGTGCATTTTAGCAAGAATTAGCAAGTTGTAGTCCGTGTAAGCATGTGTGCACGCATGTGAGCTGGTGTGTGCGTGTTTGTGCTTGTGTGTGCGGCGCTGCCCCCCTGTGGAAACAGAAAGGGAAAAGGAAGCACAACAAATAGTAGGAAGTTAACCAGGGAGAACTAGCAGAGCTAGCAGGTGAAAACAATCAAAATCAGGCAATTACACAGGCAGTACAGTAGCCCAGCCCAACCCAGCACTTAAAACTCTGCAAACAACTTTCCATCATGTTTTCCTCAGAGACACTGCAACATTGCAGTAAACTAAGAGAAGTGAAAACTTAAAAAGCTTTACTGAGACAAAAAATGTTAGGGGCTGCCATTGCTGTTATAAGGCCACATATGCAACATGCTGAGGGTAGTGACAATGTGAATGCTGCTGGACAACCCACAGTGAGGAGATGGAGAAGAGTATACAGGCCCAGGGTAACCTATCAGGGGCTACATGAGCTGGAGATAGTTGAGCGCTATAGAGTGTACAGAGACCTCATGCAGCAAATTGTTGAGCTGTGTAGGCCACACCTCACACACAGAACCAACAGAAGGGAACCCATCCCAGTGGAAACCAAGGTATGTGTTGGCCTAAGAATATTAGCAACAGGTACCTTCCAGAGACCAACTGGTGATATGATGGGGATATCACAGGCATCAGCATCCAGGGTACTACACCAGTTTCTGGATGCCATGTCAGCACATGTTGGTGATCATGTATATTTCCCCAATTCCCGTGAGGTATTGGCCAGCAATATGCGTCTTTTCCAGCAAATAGCAGAATACCCTGAGGTAGTGGGTGCAATAGACTGCACGCGCATATGCATCAAAGCACCAGACGGTGAGAGGGGTAGGGTCTACTTTAACCACAAGGGCTTCCCCTCCATCAACTGCCAGGTCATGTGTGATGCCCAGGGCATAATACTGAATGTGTGTGCTGGCTGCCCTGGAAGCAACCATGATTCCCATATCTGGCATCTGACACAGCTGTAACAGACATTTGCCAATGGGGACATCCTCATGGTGACCTAGTGAGGGATGCTAGATATGCACTGGAGCCATGGGTGATGACACCCATCAGAAATGCACACACACCTGAACAGGAACGCCATAATGAGGCACACGCACAAACACGAAATGTAATCAAGTGTGTGTTTGGGCTGCTCAAGTCACGGTTCCGGTGCCTGGACACATCTGGTGGAGCCTTGCAGTACTCAACTACATGTACCCAAATTGTCATGGTATGTGCTATGCTACATAATATGATCCTGCAAAAACAGCTGCAGCAGGAGCAGCGTAGGCCTGGGCCAAACAGCCCCCCACCATTGCCAAGGCCATCAAAGGCAGAGCGTGACTCAGAGGAGGAACAACCTGAACCTGTCCCAGTAGGCAGAAGGAGGCATGCCCAGTATGCTTTGGCCTTGGCAAAGAGGCAATGCATAGCACATACACTGGCTCAGTAGGAACCCAGGAAATGATACCTCTCTTTGACTCACACATATAGTAAAAGGGATGCCTAACTTGACACTACCTGATTTCAAACATGTATAGGGAGTGTAGTATGTGCATCCGACATAGGCAGCCCTGCAGCACCACCTGAGGCATGATTGCCATGTTTTAAGCAGTATAAAGCAGTGCTAATCAGCTTTTACTACTATTTAGTATATGTAAACAAAATTTCACACACTAACTAGCACAACTTTGGTCAATGTTGAGCAATATTGGGCAACGTTCAGCAATGTTAGTTAATGTTGAGCAATGTTGGGCAAGCTTGGTCAAAGTTGGGCATAGTTGAGCAAATGCTGTTAAACATGCTCATATTTGCTTTACTGGTCCTTAAGCAGGCAAGCTTGGTCAAAGTTGGGCATAGTTGAGCAAAAGCAGGTAAACATGCTCATATTTGCTTTACTGGTCCTTAAGCAGTCTGGTCTGCCCAGTATGAAAATATAAAGCAGTAACAGGCTTTGAACCCAGGATATTGTGCACTATAGTCACAGTACTGAACCACTAAACCATGACAGCATTTCACTGGACAGCCTGTATGAAGAAATGTTGATAAGTCTATGCAAAGTGTCTCATGGAAACCCTGCAGGCACAGCATAATCCCTGTCAAGTTATGACACAAAGGTGAGCCCTGCAGTAAAAATATACCCTGATTTTCAACACACATATAGTATAAATGTTAATATTGGGCATGTTTACACACGTTAACAAATGTAGTGGACTTCAGACAGCAACATACTGAAATGTCACACTGGGCATGCTCACACACTTGAATAAATGAGACAAATGTCAGGCAACAAAACACTAAATGGCCAAACCGGGCATGCTCACACACTTAGGCCATGTCTGAGTACAGCAGTGGGCCACACATATCTGGCAGTTGCATGTGTTAACCCAGGAACCTTTCACTATTCATCAATCCTGCCTTGTGCACACAGATATATGACAGCAGACACATATATAATATATTGGAACCCTGTCATAATCAAATATATACTACAGATACTTAGGTTGTTCATAAAAAGTGGGAAAGCAAAGAAGATAAAAAACCTGCAATCAGTATCATCAATAAACAATGTGCACTCCAAACATTATCATAGGTTCATAGGTTCATAAGTTGATACTAGGCTATCTGCCCTAGGGCATTAATAAGCCTAGCCAGAGTGTGTTTGTCTTCCGCCTCCCTTTTAGATTAGTAGACTGTGCCTGTGAATAGTAGGTCACACAATATAGCCCTTTTATTGTGCCTCTGTCTAGCAGGGACCAAGAAGAGATCCCAGGGGTAAACTTACGATCACCCATCCACTCGTCAAGATTTCTCCTGAAGAGGGTCAGTGAGGGATCTGCCTAACTGGGATTGGGATTTTGTTCCAGAGTGAGGGGAGCCTCTGGGATATGAATCTGTCCCTCCAGCATGTCCTATTAATTTCTGTGCTGAGGTTTAAGTCCCTGGAGCATGTAGCTCTAAGGGATTTGGATATCCTGAGGTGGAGCATGTCCAATAATTCTGGGTTGGACATGGCGTTATACATCAGGCACAGATCGCATCCGAGTAGGCGGTAAGCAACTGAGTAGAGCTGGAGTTACTTTAGCCAAACTGCGTAGAGCATCTGTGTGAGTCCCTTGATCCACTTGGTGAGGTACTTTTTGGGCCATTACAGTTGCTGCAGGTGTCGGGTAAGGTACATCCCAAATGGGGCATTGTATTCAATCATGGGCCTGATGAGTATAGGGGCACAATGACCTTTCTTGATCTAGATGTGAAACCTTTCGGGATAAGGTGGGCTTTGGCAATGTGATTGTCAAAGGCAAGATTACTATCTACTCTGGTCCCCAAATCCCTAATTACTTCTTCCGTACTTAATGGATTACCACCTATGTGGTAATGTGTGGGAACTTTGTTATTCCCAAAGGGGATGACTATGCATTTTATGGCATTTAGCTTTAGGCCATGGCCCTGGCACCAGTTATCCATCTCTGTGAGACCCTTTTGGAGGATGATTGTGTCAGCTGGAGAGTCGATTATGGCACCCAGTTTGCAGTTATCTGTGAACTTGGTCAGCCATAGTCCTCCCATGTTATCCTGTACGTCAAAGAAATATATACTGAACAAGAGAGGTCCCAGGACTGAGCCTTGTGGGATGCCACTTGTAACTGGTGTAGAGTCTGACATGGCACCTGCAATTCTTACCATGTGGGTGCTATCCCTGATCCAGTTTGCAATCCATCTTGTGACATATGTGTTGATATCTAAGCTGGTGAGCTTATTTATGATGCCCCAGTAGGGTATTGTGTCGAAGGGTTTTGCGAGGTCCAGGTAGGCTGTGTGGACTACCTTCCCTACGTCTATGGCCCTGGTAACTGTTTCAAAGAAGTCGACCAGGTTCAAGAAGGAAGATCGGCCCTTAACAAAGCTGAATTGGGTAGGATCCAGTGTCTGGAGGTTCCAAATGTCTTTTGAGTTCCATGATGATATGCCACTTGTAACTGGTGTAGAGTCTGACATGGCACCTGCAATTCTTACCATGTGGGTGCTATCCCTGATCCAGTTTGCAATCCATCTTGTGACCTAGGTCTGGAACTCACTCCCACCATCCATTCGCACCACCTCCAACCAGTAAATGTTCAAAAAATCTCTTCATACACATCTAAAGTCCCAATGGGAATGTTCTTGCTCCCACCCCTCATAAATATATGATATCTTACCCTCCTCTTACACTCATAATACTTCACTTTACTTAACAAAACTTATGTACCTACTGAATAACTACTCTTTATTGTAAAACAACGTCACTGTCTCAGCATATTTACTTCAAATTAACCCTCATTATATTGTATTGTTTTGAATGCTTCATGAATTTTGAGCTCAAATGTTTTATCTTTTACTTTTGTATAATTTTTATTAGCAATCTTTTGTATATACCTAATCTGTCTGTTTTTTGGAGCTTTTCTCCCCAGGACTCCATTGAAAACAGGTTCTTTTTGGCCCAATGGACTATCCTGGTAAACCAACTGCAAATAAATAAAATAAATAAATAAATAAATATGCTCCACAGCTTTGCAGACCAGGCTAGTTAGGCTTATAGGGCGATAGTGTCTGGGGTCCATTGTGGCACCACCTTTGTGGAGCGGGACCACTGTTGCTGTATGCCATTCCTTGGGTACATATCCTGTAGTAAGTCTGATATTGAACAGTGACTTTATTTGAGGGTTAAGTTCTTCATGAAGCTCGTGTAAGATGCAGGCCGGGACACCGTCCGGTCCTATTGATGCTGTGTTTTTTGTTTTGGAGAGGGCAGCTCTCACCTGTTCATCTGTGATGTCAGGGAGGCTACACTCTGTTGGGATGGACATTTGCTCTTTTGGGGGGATGGGGGGAGACATTTGCACTGAACCTGTCTGCCAGGAGCAGCATTACCTTAAGTTTCTTTTACTTTGTATTGTCTATGGAGGTGGGTTTGTCTTTTGAGCCTTGCCTAAAAAAGGCAATATTGGGGTGGCAAGAACCTTAGCCAGTATTCGAAAGCCCAGGGGTGACGGGTGCAAGTCATCCCTAGTGAAGCAACGTGGCTTGTCGAGCATGTCATCCCAGGCTGACAGACACTGGAACCCGATTGAATGACACCAATACATTAGCCAACTGTTAAAATTGATCATTTTGTCTTTATACTGTGGCATCATTCTTGTTGAGGGTAAGATGCTACACAAGGTCAGGGTCATACCGGCCTGGGCTACATGATCAGAGAGCTCCTCTATGTCTCTTTTCATGTAGTCCAGGAAGCAACGTCTGAGGTCATTCACACCAGCATGGACAATGACGGAGCCATATCTGTACTTGCTTTGGAGTGACCTGAGTGCATGTGTTATGTGGCGGATCCTGGCACCCGACAGACAGCTCAAAGTTACCTTCTCCTTGTTCAGTCTGGTGAGTGGGATGTCAGTGTGTCTGACAATACAGTCACCTATTACAAGTGTATTAGGTGTGTTGTTTAGCCTTAAGGGCAGTGACTGTGTGGCACACTGACTTTGTGAACTATGTGATATGTGGGTATTGTTGTGGGGTAGCAGTTGTTTGGGTGTTTGCTTTGGAGGTCTCTGCTGCTTATGCAGATTTTTATTTAGAGCCTCCAAGTATGTTTTTGTGTGTTAATGTGTTTGGTTTGCTGTTGCTATAGGTCTATGTGAGACTGGATTTGTGGTGTGTGTGGTTACCTTCTCCTCCTGATAGAACTGTGCCAGTCATGGGTTGGGAGAGCTCAGCCTCCTGTTTGGGGTTTGAATCCTGCACTTGCTGAATGTGTGGGTGAATGTATGTTTGTGTGTGATGCCCTTTGAGAGGAGTGCTCTTTTTGGAGACTAGGAAAACACATTAAAAGAGGTAAATTCCTCTTTGGCAAGTCTGATGATGTCAGTATCCCACAAATACAGCAGTGGAAATAAAAGCTCGCAGTAAAGCATATAGTGTGTTGTGTTAATGCGTATCTTTTTAGTATCATAACATAGGTAGGGGTTTGAATCCTGCAATTGCTGAGTGTGTGGGTGGGTGTATGTTTGTGTGTGATGTCCTTTGAGAGGAGTGCCCTTTTTGGAGACTAGGAAAACACATTAAAAGAGGTAAATTCCTCTTTGGCAAGTCTGATGATGTCAGTATCCCACAAATACAGCAGTGGAAATCAAAACTCCTAGTAAAGCATGTAGCGTCGTGTTAATGCATATCTCTTTAGTATCATAACATAATTAGGTAGGGGGTTGAATACTGAATTTGAGTCAGACTGTTGGTCGATGTGTTGTGGGTTTTGCTTTTACTACTGTATGACATATCAGTAAAACAACAGTATGTGCATTGCACACTTCAGGTATCTGTGTGGCAAATAAATATATGTACATGTGACCTCGATTAGTTCATAGGTGTGAAGCCTGCTTTCAAGATGAATACATCTGTTACCTTTAACAGTTTGTGTTGCTTCTTCTCAGACCTTAGGTCACATATGTATGTTTGTGACAAGGCCAGCCACTGTAGGGATCTGTGGCCTAGGTCATCTGTGTCACACACACCCATGACAGTTTCTATAGAATAGTGTGAGTGAGGGTTCATGCCTGGGGTATATTTCAGACCTGTTCAAACACAACAAAGTCTGTCAATAATGAGCATTCATTACAGGTGTACAACAACTTCATGGATATGCATACAGACCCCTTATTGCTTATGTGATACACCGAGGGACTTCAGATTACCTTTGGAAATGTGAACACCAAAGAACAGATGACATAACATGTGGCTGTATGTACACATCGGTAGCCCTTCTACATGTTGTGGGCTACTACCTATGTGGTACTGTCAGGATACTATGTTTAGTAAATGTGGATGACTATTCTATAGTTGGCTTATAGCTTTACAGCATGGGTTGGTCAACAGGTATCTGTCTGTATGATACCCTTGTGGAGGATAAGTGTCTCATCTGGAAAATGCATTGTAGGCCACTGTATGCATTACCAGATGTGGATGGACATATCCCTAGTGTGTTTGCTTGTACCTAAGAGGGCTACATGCCAAACAGGAGTGGTCCCAGGAATGGGTGGCGGTCAATACCACTGGTTACTGGTATAGTACAGTACCGGAAGGATTCAAATGCTACTATGTATCCTACATCTGTGTGTCAGTTGTCAAGACATGATCTGTTGATTGGTTAAAGTCAGGCTGTTGAGGTTGTGTATACTACCAGAATGCAAACCAATGACCAATATTAACAGTATCACCCACAACATAGTGTCAAACCATGTCATACACACATGTGTACCCAAGTTGAAACATATGTGTAGTAAAATGCATACCGGCCACGAGTAGAAAATATGAAGTGTTAACACTGTGTAATACAGGGCATGTCACCCTTCCCATGTGTCCACTATGCATGTACATGCAGACAGTGCACCTCCACCATGTGTACACCTGCAAATCTGTACTGCACACATCATACATGTACTGTCCACTCACCAACACATGCTGCCAGAGCTACACACATCAGCCAAGTGGCACATGGGCGGACAATACATTTTTGGAATTAACACTGGTGTAAACAATACTACATTGATAATCATAGCTTTAATGCATCATGCCTGCTCACATATACCTACAAGGATATCATTACACTTTACTGTTGACAACATGCTAACATTGCTACACTGCTATTAAGTCACCCTGTGCATCAGCACCATGTTAGCCTGTTCCTGCATCATTGTTACAGATGACAGGAGGTGACACAGTTTCATCATATGCACAGGGTGTGTTGTTGGTTTGCCAGAGCCTGACAATGACCCATCCAATCAACATGTATGTGTGTGTGTGTGTGTGTGTGTGTGTGTGTGTGTGTGTGTGTGTGTGTGTGTGTGTGTGAGGGACAACAGTACAGCATGGGTCAAGGTTGATGTAATGTGTGTGTGTGTATGTTAGCCCTAGGTGTTTGCTTTATGTGTGCATGTCTGCATGCACACAGTTCCACAATGTGGCTGCCAAATATGGGAGGTTGTGGGACAGCCACAGACTGTACCTGCCAGGCTGCACAGATCACTGTCTCTGGCCACGGACACAGTACCTGTGCCTGGCAGGGGTGCCACGGACAGTATCAGGTACTAAGCCAGACTGGGTACTATCATCAGAGGCAGAGGGATGTTGACTGGACCCATGTCCCTGCTGGGACTGGCCAGAACCACGTGCATGTGGTCTTCTAGGATGGTCTATTGACAGCCCAGCCCCAACATTGCTGTGGCTGGTAATGCCACTACGGGAGTGGCCGTGACTTGTGTGTCGTCCAAGATGACTGCCAGCTGATGATGTTGCTGGCATACGTCCACGTCGACGTCTCAGCCATCCTGCACTGTCCTGGCACATGGGCATGGCATTGCGGAGGACATCTAGTGTCTCCCCCAACGTCTATCAATGACCTCAGTGTAATTACGGATGGCACCGGCAAGGTCATGGATACTGTCATTGACAGCAGTGTTATGGGCCCTCTGTGCCCTTAGTCTCTGTCTGGTGTACCATTCCCTATGTGCCTGTGCCTGCATTACAGCCCAGAACATACCTGAGGTTGTAAGACCTGTGGGGGCACGTCTGCCAGGGGCATTACGACCAGCAGTGCTCCCACGAGAACCCCTGGACATCTGCCTATGTGGTACCATTCCAGGAGTCTGGGTATGGCTGCTGTGAGGGGATGCATGTGCCATAGATACCACACTATCCTAGTCAATGCCTACTGTATGCTGTCCATCAGCTAAGGCCATTGGTGATGAGGGATGTATTGGCAGTATGAATGTGCGCATAGATGGGATGGAAAGCTGTGTACTGTCGATTGGCGGACCAACGACAGACCCTGTCAAACCTGCCTGTGCCACAACACATGTATCATTATGTCCACTATTTGTGGCAGTGACTTCAGGTTCTCTGCTGCACTCAACCAACACAACCTCAGCACCTGTGAGAGGAAGACAGGAAACACACTTTATAATCTGTACATGATGTTAGCACACATACACACATGCACACATGAACACATGAACACATGCACACATGCACACATGCACAAATGAACACAGACACATGAACTCATGAACACATGCACACACGAACACATGCACACATGCACACATGCACACAAAAACACTACTCAGTAAAGTTGACATACACACACACAACCAGCAATACAGAACATACTCATTAGTGGTTGATGGTGGAGTACAGTATCACAAGCAAAAGAGTCCTATCACACGTGTCAGCATGCAGGATGTGTGTTGCTCAACAGCATGCAGTGTGAGTGTAGAGAGTCCTTGTTAATAACAGTATACATGTCTTTGATGCATGTGTGTTGTTCAATGATTGGCCTCACCCTGGAACACAATGTGCAAGTATGAAATGCTTTCCAATGTCCTGTGCACCATCACTCATAGGTATACATACCATAGCTGGATGCACACAACTGTCAGCTATATAGCAATGAATGCTATGTGTAGCAATGTAGTTACTGTAACTGGATGTAGTGTAGTACCATGAGCCATCATCAGGCAGCATCATGTGGTCACTCAAGGCCACTAATGTATGCCACACTGGCAACTATCTTGCTGTAACTGACCTGCACCACTTTGGCTACATTAACTATTTCACAGGCAGTTGTTACATGGGTATGTAAGGTGTTCAATAGGGAGCATTGCCTAACATGAATGTGTTGTGTGTTGAAGAGTGTTGTACCACCCCATGATAGGCCTCTACCCTTCAGGTATAGTATATGTGCTGTGTTGATGACATTTGGGATACTGGAGTCTGACTTTACAGCAGGTGTCTAAATACGCCATGTGTATCATATTAACACTTACTGTGTATGACAAAGTGGTGTATGTTGTGTGCATGTGCATTGACTCTGCCTATACAATGTCCACTACAGTGTACCACAATTGGTTGGGATGCTCTGTGTATTGCATGTGTTTGAGGCAGCTACTCATGTTACTGGGATGTGCATAGTCACACAAAAAACATGCAGAGCATGCATTATGTGTAGGTGTTTTACATGTGTATATGGTCTCCAACTCTCCTATGACATGCACATGTTATATGCTATATTAAATGTAGAACACTCACCAGCATGGGTCTGCTGTCTTGCTATCACACCAGAGGGACCTACAAGGATATGAGACAGTTTGTCAGTGTCAACAACTATGGCATTGCTGCTGTGAGTTTGCAATTTTACAGTAGTACAACAGGTGACAGTCACAGGCATACAAATTATGTACCACATTATCAGTATTGCACAACACCAGGCTCCACATCTTCTAAATACACAGTACACATCTGACAAATGCATGTTCTAATGATCTAGCTAACAGTAGTCTACAGATATGCCATGTTACCTGCATGCTCTGAGTCAACTTGCTGGGTGACTCCAGCCTCCATGATGACACATGTCTGTTGTAGTGGTTGCCCAGGAGCCACCATGCTTAGGAGCAGCTCTTCCACTCTGGTGAGGTGCGGGTGTGATGCTGCACCACCACCTGTGGCAAGCTGTTGTCTGTGGACATCGGAGGCATGCTGCCGGACATGTCTAATTAAATCACTGCAGTGATGGCGTACATGCTCATAAGTCCAGTTATACATGCCTATGTCATTCACCCAATGGACAACATCTTGCCACAGTGCAGTGCGCCCATCCTGGTCCTGGCTGCTTCTGGAGAACAGCAGTGTGTGATGTTGTAATTTGGCGTCTAGGATTATTTCCTCCTCTTCAGGAGAATACGCAGGTTTGTGATTGTGAGACATGTCCCTGGAAGACAATAAAACAATAATTGTGAGCAAGTCATGTGGCACACTTAACATTCTAAAGTACAGACATCAATGAAATGCCATATATAGCAACCTATTGGCTGTCAGTAGATACACACTTTTAATACCACATATCACTGCTCAGCCCACAACTGCCTGACAGTGCCTGGCACATTCTATATATTAAACTATGTTCTGAACAGCAACAAAGTGAAACCACTATGTAAGACTATACAACAGTACATGGCACACTGTATGTGACACAATGCACCACCTAGCCACAGGAGGTATATTTCAAGCTAATGGATGAAGAATGATGTCATCCATTGCAATGAATGTAAAGTACAGTTACAGTATTACCAGTATACCACAGTAGTCCTTGATGCCAAACCCCTGTCTAACATATGTGCACAGTTGTTGATATAGGTAGCATACTGCTGTAGTAGACTATACATGTTGCTAGATACACACGTATACCCTGTAACACAGATGTGATTGAGGGCATGGTACAGGCATAATTACACAAACATCAGACATACATACAACACACAAATGTATGCCAACCCAGATGAGCTTTACCTGTGTACCATACAGTACTGTGTGTCACTACTTACAAAACCTTATGCCTGAGGTATGTAATCTGTGAGGACTACAGGGAAGACACAAAACAGTGTTTCCAAGCAATGTGAACATACACCATACTGTACTGTTTAGGCCTACAGTTTCAGGTAGTATTACAGTTCGTATGGGAGTTGGATTCACCAGCAGTACCACTCACTAAGCATACATGTATTGCTTTAGCCTACAATGGGACATCACAGTCGAAAACAAGGGACTACGTCACACTGTATACCATACTACTTATTCTGCCTAGCAATAGCATACACATCTTTTTCTGGGATCACAGCTAGGACACAAACTATCATGACATAAACAATTTCACACTAAGCTATCGCACCTTTACAGACCTTGCACACATTCACCAACACATTCACCATCACACTCAGTCAACCTCACATAGCAAGTATTGCACTAAGTACATGTGTGTGTGCTTTGTGTCATGAGTAGGTAATATGCTATTGGCCCTAGGGCCTACAGCAGCCTAGCCGTATGCTACTCTGGCCTTTGACACGCATGTAATATAATTTCACTTGCCCCTGTCAAGCAGAGCCACATAGGTGATTCCCGGGGTGTATTTCCTATCTCCCAAACAATCATCAGGAGTATTTATGACAACTCTTAATGAGGAGATTTGTTTGCTCTTGATAGGTGGTTTGTTCCAGAGTATGGCATGTCTCTGAGTTAGGACTCTATCCCTCCAGCATATGCTGTTTAGTGAGCTGACAAGGTGTAGGGCCCTAGAACATGTATCTGGGAGGGATTGTAAAATGTTTACGTGGAGGATGTCCAACAGCTATGGGTGTGACATAGCTCAGTATGTTAGCCAGAAGTCACCTCTGGGTAGGCGGTATGCAACATAGTCTAGCTGTGGTTTTGTGAGTCGGTCTGCATAGGGCATCTGTTTGAGACCGGTATTACTCTTTGTGAGGTATGTCTGTGGCCTTTCCAGTTGCTGTAGTTGGCAGTCTACTCTCTAATGGGCTTTAAGTGTGGTAAGTAGAGGGGGACACTGACCTATATTTCCCTAGATGACACACCTTTTGTGATGATGTGTACCACGTAGATAGAGTACATGACCAGTGTGGCACTGTGATTATCAAAGGGGAGGCTACTGTCCACCTGTGTCCCATGTTCCCTTATCACACCTTTGGTGTTAGGTAGACTACAACCTATGTGGTAGTTAATGGGTACAGTGTTCTGGCAAGAAGGGATGGCACTGCAGTGTCAACACTGAGCTTCAGTCCATACCTTGGTCACCAGGCACCTGTCACAGTAAGTATGCCCCATGTCTCTCTCCCTCTATCTATATATATATATATATATATATATATATATATATATATATATATATCTATATTATATGTATATATATATATCTATATATATCTACATATCTGTATATATATATGTGTATATATATATATATATATATATATATATATGTATATATATATATATATATATATATATATATATATATATATATATATATATATATATATATATATATATGTATATATATATATATATATATATATATATATACACACATACATGCACACATACATATAAGCATCCATTGTTGTACATATAGATGTACATACAGGCAAATATACAGTCCACTATTCATGGATGGTGGGAATATCACTTATGCGACAGTTATGAGATATACAGTTATGTAATAATATTGCACAGTATTGTGCAGACTGCATTGAAGGTGTCCTCAGCCCATGTAACTTTAGCAGGCCTTACTGGCTACAACACTGCAAAAATGACAGAGTATACCCACAGCGTTTAACCACTATATGTCATATACCAGCACTGCATGCTATTGTCTTTTCCACACACTACAACCTACATAGACATATGCACATAACAACCTTCAACAACGTATATATGTACACCCTGCACAAACAGTTGCAGTATGTTCCTTGCCTTATGCACATGTACAGATACATAGAGATACGTACTGCTGCCACATATGGATGATTTGTAGAGTACTCTTCATAAACATCTACTACATGCCAGCAAATACATATGTGTTACATACCTTTCATTTGTATTGCTGTGTTCCATTTGTTTTTAAAGGAAATGTTTTTTTTCCTTTTTCTTTTCTCTGTCTGTTGCTCTTTCTTTTTCTGTGTTTCTCTGTCTGTCTCTGTCTGTGTCTGTGTCTCTGTCTCTATCTCTATCTCACTCTCTCTCTCTTGCTGCAATGAGATTATTGCATGTATAGACAGCAAGTACAGCCTGCTTTTCTAGGTATCTGCACATGTGCATGTGATGGCCTCTGTACCAATTGGTGCCCACCATTTACTAATTGCATGCAGCCTGCTGTGTGGTAATTGCACTACTCACTGTCATAGCAGCCCACTGCTATAAAATTGTAGGTTAGGTAGACGTAGCCCTTTCAGCTTTCCAAAGTGGGGCCCATACATGTTTGCTGTGGACACCGTTGTGTCAGTCAGAAGGTTGGTATACTTCTTATCTCTGAAGCTAGTGTTGTAGACAGTGATTTGCATGTTGTACTCAAACCTGAATGTTGCTGCTTCTAGTATACACTTGTCAGTGTAGACTTTTACTCACCCCTCCACATGCTTACACATGATACATGGGAGTATGTACTTTCTTTTCTAATTAGACAATTAACTGCCATACAAAAGTAGTTATTGCAATGTGTTCCTCTGGCACATGAACTGTTTGTGAACTACTATACTGTAAATATTAATTACCTCACTTCTGAAAAGTTTGTTGTGTATTTCTTTTGACATTAGCATGGCCTACTCAAGACAACTGGACACATTTCAGTACTGAGTATGCCTACCTACATCTTGAGTAGAGCCTGAATACACAGGTATATTGTTCTTTTGGGTAGGGGTGCAGAAGTACAGAGAGCATTATATATTATTGTGTGATGTTTATCTTGCTGAACATACAGAGTTGCTATGTACCTGTTAGTCTAACAAGGCAAGTAGTCTGTCTGCGTAGCTCCCACTTGTGGACATATCCAGATGGTAGCGAGAGGTTGGCCTATTATTCTTTGTCTGTGCACCACACCAGTCTTTTCTGCACTGGAACAGTGGCATTGTCACAGTTGATTGCTAACAGTACATGGCTACATCCTTTGATATTTCTGTGTTGTACTCCTACATAAGGGTATGCTTATGGAACTCATTCCAAAGCTATTTGCAGAGTGTGTAACAGCAGACAAGCTGAAATACCTGTGTGTTTCTGCCTCTGCCAGGCCTCTGATACACTCAGGTATATATTTGAACACCTGTAATATATTACAGACATTAAGTTGAGACTGTAAGAGAATCAGAGCATATGTATTAATACACCTTTTGTGACGTGCATGCAGTGTGTACTATTACTTATTGACATTATTCATTAAGTGTAATTCCCCACTCTTCAGCCTACCGTCAGTACTTTTCAGAGGGATTCTGAGGGACAAAGCTAACATTTGTTTAGGAATCAGGGACATCCCTGAAAAGCAGTCACAGTTGCGAAGTATGGCCTCTGCCCTATTCAAATATGCCAGTGTTTGTCCTGCTCTGATACTGTGTGGGGTTTGTAAAGTGCTACTGTAACATTATTTCCTGCTAGATTGCCTGGTTCTCTTTTCACAGTCATGTCATGCAATTCCACAACAACTGCTGGTAAAGATCCACAGAACAAGATTTGTGTTATGACATTCCTATTTTCCCTTTACATTCACTCATTGCAATGCATGATATATTTATTACAACACCAACTTGTTGTAAATCTACTGTGGCCTAGTGGTACTTCATACAGTCTAGTGTGTCCGGGGTTCGAGACTGACAGAGGTGTTTTATTTTGCTGCTCAGCAGAACAAGGGCCCTGCCATGTAGAGTGACTAAGACACTTTTAAGCAGTTGTAAGGGGATTTGCGCGGGTTTGCGCGACGCTTGGCAATACTCAGCTAAGCGCACACATGCACACACTCGCTCAAACCTGCTAACTACTGCTTAAAAGTGCTTACTCCCACTAACCCCCGCACTAATTTCTTTGAAAGAAAAGAAAACGGGGAGATAGGAAAGTGGTGAAAAAGGGGGCACAAAGAGGGAAAGATAGTAGCGAAACAAGCTCGGGATGTGCAGGACAGTTGTAGGGAAGGTCCATAGCTGCCCATTTCTTTACCAGCAACAGCTGTGCATATGCAATCAATTTGGAGTGAAATTTGAAACCTCCCACCCCACGAGAGAGGGGTGAGGGCAACAAAGTATGTTGTACTGCCAATTATAATTATCAGTTTACATGTCCAGCGGACATGTGTGCGAAATGCGCAGCTATGTATGGGGCGTAATTTTTTTGTGGGAATAGATTGCCTTTTTTTTTTTTTCAGGTGAGAGTGGAAAGTGAGGTAGAGGAAGTAGATATATTTGGGGAGGTAGGTTGGGGAGATAAACAGACAAGACAAACAAGATGCATACAGGGGCAGAGTATGACACATGGGGTGGGTGAACACAATTGCCAGGGACGGATGTTTGGAAATCGCAAGCCCATGAGCCCACAGATGGTAACAGTGGAACTGAGATCCCCACCCATGGGCAGTCACCACTGCACCTTCACAGCCCTGAGGGTGGCTGTGCTGGGGGGTGCATAGGAGGGGCAGGCTCACCCATGAGATGCACCACTCTCGCCTAGAGCTGGCATAGGGGATCAGCGACTGAATGCTGGATCTCCCTATGCACCACAGCCCGGACCCTTCGGAGGGTGACAGGTGGCCCTTCTCCAACCACACTTGCATGGGGGATGAGCCCCATCCCCTGCAGTGCTTCCACCTAAAGGTGGCACAGGACCAATGGGGGAGGGGAGCCCGGGCTGGGCACTGGACCTGCTGGTGCCAGGTGCAATCGCCAGCTGAGGATGGACAGGTGGGATAGCTGGGACCGGCCTTCCCATACGTTCTATGATTAGGTGTGTTTAATTACAATATAAACAACAGCATTCCAAATTAGTTGTAACAGCATGCAATAATATTCCCATTAAGCCAACACACCAAGGTTCCAACAGTTGAACAGCAAGCATAACACATGCATATATTGAACGACAGTGGACATTCCAGCAGCATGCATGGATGTTTGGTGGCAACAGGCCACCAAGATTGTGGTGTTTGAACAGGGCACATGCATCAAAGTGAATGCAGATATTTATAGAACAATAGGACATATGTCCCAACAAATGTTTTGAGATTACACATACCCATTGAGGTGTGGAATTGCATTGTTTATGCACATACAGTAGGGTGTATAAAGAAACCTCAATTAACATCTTATAAGTACTTTTAGCCTACACTACATTCCTATTGACTGCAGGTGTATATCTCCTACATTATTAGACTTGGCAACATGCATTAGGTTGTGTAATGGGTTTGGCTGGTTCATTATATACCTGACCTATATCTGACATACTAACTGTCCAAGATGCAGATGTTACTGCTACATAATTATTGATTTTATTTATATTTCTATTGCTACATATGTGGACGTGTTCACATAACATTTTCAGTTAAGCTACTTGTGTGCCAGATTTACTTATGCATGCCAGCCATAGTGCTAGGCTAACTGCCTTTGCGAGCAATTGTAAGCCTAGCCAATTATCCCTTGTGATATTCAAACCTTGCACCCTGTGTTTGCAAGGCAAATGCCTTAACCATTAGGCCATCCTCCCAACCCCAAACAAGCTGCCTCTGCAAGGCTCAAACTCAGGAACCTATATACTACAATCACAGTAGTTAACCACTAAGCCATCATAGTGGTTAACTGACTGTTGAGGACTGTATATATGCTTCACAGCTACTGGCACTTCCATCAACCACTTTAGATGGGACTGCCCAACTGTGGGTTGACAGCACTTATTAAAACAGTACTATTTGTATAATGCAAGGGTACAACAACATTTCAAAGTAAGTGACACAGACATACTCCCAAGTATTATACCTTTATTAATTACATTTCACACTTTTCCACAGGCTCTCTCCTTTATTTGATATTACAGTGCAAACAGAAGACATATTCAAGACATATTATACCTTTATTAATAGGTTAGAACACTCTTTTTCAGGCTCGCTCACTTATTTTATATGACAGTACATGCAGAGATATTATTCCAGACATATTTTACCTTTCTTAATGGGTTACTACACTCTTTTTCTGGCTCTCTGACTTATTTTATATAACAGTACATGCAGAGGAATTATTCAGTGCATTTTATGGCTGTATTATTGGGCTACAACACTTTCTTTCAGGCTCTCTCACCTATTTTATATAACAATACATGCAGAATAATTATGAACCTGCCTGGTGATGCAGCCTTAGCAGCCTATCTGCATAGGCTTGCTGATTCTCAGCACAGACACCTGCAGCTGTGAAGTAAATGAAGGGATATTGAGACATACCTATCCATTATTTATACTAAATTAGCATGTCTTACATACTGCATTCCATGGCTACCTACTCAGTAGTGGGGCATCTTGCATGTCGCGGGCCTCCTGTATCTATTGGCTGAGTAGGTCCTGCTTCCGTCTCTTCAGATCTGCATGGTGGTGACAGACCTGCTCACCAGTCCAAGGAATGCCTGTGGCACTGGTGAGATCATGAGCTAACTGGTTCCAAGCCTCTGCTTTGTACTCTGTCCCTTGGAACTGGCCCTGCAGGAGTCTTGACTCATGACGGTGGACAAGGAGCCAAACCATGTATTTTGACTCCTCGATGCCCCAGCGTTGCATTCGAAAGCAAGTACCCTCTCCAGCACCAGCCATTCTAACTGCAGATGGGAGCTACAATCAGTTATGGTGAGTATTCCCGTCTATGGGGCTTAAATATGCCTCATTTCCTGCACTTTTTTGTGATTGGTCATTTTTGAAAATTCTCGGCTGACTGCAGACCTGCTTAGCAATGGTTAATCTACCATTTATAAGTATATGTATGCTAACAGTGGCTGTTGACCCTAAGCTTCCGTGGCTTAGTGGTTTCAGTACTTTGATTATGGTGCACAGTGTCCTGGGTTCGAACCTTGTCATTACTTTTTATTTTACTACTGTCCAGACAGGCTAGGGGGTGTGGCTGTGTTCAGGCAACTTTGCTCTACGTTGCTCCACGTTGCCCTACAGTGCGCTGGTTGGCACGCCCCGCACCTCTGTACAAACTGATTGCGCTGGGTAAAGTGCAATTTAGCTATGGGCAACTATATTGCACTGGGTAAAGTGCTGCTTAACTACAGGCAACTATATTGCACTGGGTAGAGCACTGCTTAACTACAGGCAACTATATTACACTGGGTAAAGTGTTACTTAACTGCAGGCAATTATATGTCAGGATCCTTTATAAATGTACATTTTCTTCACTGATACATAGGCCATTTCAATGCTTTTTAGTAAAATTTTAATCCTATATGTCAGGAATAATTTCATATAAATTTAAAACATAAAATAGAAAGGGGAGTAGTGGGGACTCAAACCGTGAATGCCTCTGCTTTGTGTGAAGGCTCTACCACTACACTATTGCGATTTGGTTTAATTTCCATAGACATTCCTTATTATGCTCTTCAATGTCAGGATTGCTAACTGAGCTAAGGAACGGGCCCACCCGCGCAAACAAGCACAAATACGGGCAGCTATATCGGGAATTAGAAAAAAAAAATTTTAAGTTTTACTTTTTATAACTGTACTGGGTGTTTACAATGTGAGGGAATGTAGTGTTGGGTATGTAGACATTTGAGCGGACTCGCTCATGTGTGTTGACATTACACAATTCAGACACTTGCAGAGGTGTGGACCTTTGGACTGCTCAGCAGTCGGACATGCCCCCTGCCTTCCTGCATGGTCTGTGTTAGACTTGGAGTGGAGTCAGCATGCCCTCATGAATATGCATGGCACGCTGATATCATACCGTTCAACTGCAGTCTCTGAGTAAGACTTATTTAGTCTTACACGTAGGATTTGTGAATCTGGGGGCATGTCTTTGCTCCTGGCCTCCATAATTTCCATATTAGTGATAGTCTTCATGGATACCTTGCAACATTCTTTCCATCTGAACCTGACTCTCAGTAGCAGTAGCCTGTGTCTGGATAAATCCCATCACAATTGTTGGTGTGCTCATTGAGTTATTATGGCACCCCTGTGGATAGGCTGTTTGGTAGACATTCCAACTCTGACTTTGTTCTCTCCTGTTCTAGAAGTTCCACATATGGATCTGGTAGATAAATGAATCTCTGAATCTCCATGAATCTCCATGGGGATTCAACCCCTTCTGGTAAAGGCAAGTGACCATAGCATGGCACCTGTTGTCTAGTATTGTCCATGGTGAATCCATCAAGTTGCTTTGGGGTTCTGCTGCTTCCAGTGCATTTTGCAACTGTGTTCCACTATCCTCAGGCTGTGTTATAAGAATTGCAGTAATGGCATCATCACAGATTGTCACGTCTGTTAAAATCAGCCTTCTGTCCCTCACCAAAATCTATAAGTGATGATTCAAGTCTTGACACTAATGTGAAATAATGATAAACACTTTACTATTGTATATTACCAGAAACATCCATATTTGTTCCACTGTAAATTGAGCAGTGCAGGTAAAAAGAAACAAATTCTCTTGTACCATGTGATGTTTCTGTATATTTAGGTATAATTGGTAATTCTGAATACCTGGTGAGTAGATGTTGAAATAGGTATGCAGTAATTTGACTTTTCTTCAAATAGATTAATTGTCATAGTGCCCAAACTACTGGTTGAAAGCACAGAATTGCTCTACTAGCTGTAGGTATATGTAGTGGGTATACAGAACTGTCAGAAACCTCACCACCTTGAACAGTACCCTAATCGTCATCATCAATATCATAACCATCATGGTGAAAGGATATCAAGAAACTCTCATCAGGTGTCAGGCACTGCCTGGTGGAAGGACCCCCCCCCCCATTCCCCCAACAATGGCACTATATCATGCTTTATTCATAGCACAGGGCACCATGCTATTTACTCTCTTTCTACATGGTTTCATTGTACAGTTCCATTTTTAATGGCATTGATGTTTATGATCATTTGAATCCATACTTTTACATGCTGTGCCTGACTAAGACCCTGTCTGTAATACCCTAACTCTAGGAGTAACACATTAGGTATTACGAGTTGTGGATATGCCCAGTACCAATTGGAACACAATCTGTGCCCCAGCTTGGTTATCTGCACCTAACACTGCTACTATGTGGCTTTGTCTAACTGTGAATAGTAACAGTGGCATCTTTGTGCACGTGTGTGTGTGTGTGTGTGTGTGTGTGTGTGTGTGTGTGTGTGTGTGTGTGTGTGTGTGTGTGTGTTGATCTGCCTGCCTGTCTGTCTATCTGTGCATGTCTTCCTTATGGCTGAAGAGAAAACTGTGCTATACAATATACTACCTTAAAACTGCATGGCATATGTCAGTTGACTATTGTAAGTTGTGTGCTGGTGGTCAGGATTTTGAGGCCTGCAAGGTGCTTGATGGTGGGTGAATCATAAGATTCAATTATGTCAATGCAGAGTAGTCCTGTACATTACCCTTGGCAACTGCCAAGGACAATTAAAACCATTATAATGTTTACCAGAACATATAATAAAAAAATCTTAGGTACAAATTGCAGAATGAGTAACAGTTTGTAATTGTACTAATATCATTCTTATTAATACTGTAGATGTATGTTCTGTCGTATTCATTATGTCAGGATATGTTCTGAATATGTTTACCCTTTCATTCTTGCAATTTCACTTTGTATATATTTTAGGCTTATACTTTGTTTTTTCCATTGATTTTCACATAGATGAAGTAAACAGTGAACAAAACAACAACCTGTGTGGCATTTCAGCAGTTTTAGGTAGGTTTGCAAAGTTCATATCCAGATGAGTTCTTTTGTCAAAGGGTTGTATGAATTGCATTACTGCTCATATGTGCACATCTCTTCATCATCATATACAGCTTTGCACAAGTATTGTGAAGTGCAAGCACATGCTTCATTTTCTTCATGAATATCCATTGCCACACATGACCCAGCCAAGCATGACCTTGTGGCTATCTGTACTGCTTACATTCACATTGCACCGAGCATGGCTCACACCCTAGCTCTCTCACTTTCATAGATGTGCCACCATTTTGAATCTTGACTTTGGACAGGAATGATGGCTTCTGTGAGAGCCAGGGCAGACCCCCATGCTACTGTTTCAAGCAGTACAAAATCATCCTGTACCTGTATACCAGTAGGTATAGAAAGAGGTTGGAGATATGGCAGTTGTTTCTCACTCTACCAAGTAAAGCTCTAATCTGTAATCTTTGGGTTGATTTGGTAGTGTGCCTGTCCCAGTGCCACCTCCTAACCTCATCATCTGTGTACCCAACCTGTTATGTCAAACTAGTTCCTAGTGAGTTGTTCCACATCCTGTCCCATCACGACTTACCCATTTTCCGTTTGTCTTCCCCTCTCTTTGTGAAGCCTGCCTATTGTGTACTCATCCATCACAGTCTGTATTGTCTTGTCTCATGTTATGTCCTCTACTTAAGTTTTCCCTAATTGACATCCTGGCACTTGCTTCCTTTTATCCTTCTCCATCTTCTCTTTTCACTTTTCTCTTCTATTTTAGAAAAGCAGGGTCCATATAAAAAAGAAATAAACTCTCCTCTCCTACCTCCCCATGCTCAATCCCCTTTTGTAATCCTACTGTGTTTCATTTATCTCCCCCCCCCTTTTTGTTTCTATCAGACCCTTTTCTACCCATATAAACCAAATAAACTTGTGTCCATCATTGGACACCTTCATATTTAGGCTTCTGGAACAGGTTTATCCACATGCTGACATCACTACATCAAGGTGCTTGGAACACCTTGAGGTAAAATCTTAACAATATTAGAACAAGGGCATGCATTCCTGCTTACTTAGCATATATATGATGTTACAGTGGCTTTCACATATGTTCATATTGTAAATGTCTGTGAAGGACATCACCACCAGACACTTTTCTGACCTGCACAGTTGTAGCTCTGCACAGTTAGACTGGGTGGTCCTTTGGCTGTGCAAACATGAAAAACAGTGTCACAAGGCTGAAACATGCTGCATTTGCACTCCACTTAATGTAACTGCTGATTTCACTTACAAACTGCAATCCAAAATTATGAATATCATCTTCTGAGTTCACTTCTTCCTGGTTAAAGCCTGAATTTTTGAAAAAAACAACAACAGAATATACATACATCCATGCACACACACACATACACACACACACACACACACACACACACACACACACACACACACACACACACACATATATATATATATATATATATATATATATATATATATATATGTGTATATAAAATGCAACACTTCATTTGAGTGTTGAAAGTAAGAGCTCCCCCTGAGTATTTTATCATTTTTCATATGGTTCACCTTCAAATCAGGCAATATACCAGAGCATATAACATTTACTGTTATGGCATTGACAGCCCTAAGTGGATATGCAATTTCCCTACCAATTTCATTAGCTTTCAGAGTTTACCTATTGAAAACAGTAGTCAGCATATAATTTAAATTTCCTGAGTTCATAGGCTCAGTTGTATTACCTAAGGAATATTTAGAACTCCTTCTCCTTTTCATCTTAGTAACTTTGATTCCTGCTTGTTTGACAATATTAGATTTACAGTGTTCTCATATTTAGAATTTAGTCTCCTCATTTTAAATGGAAGCTTACCAAAGCTATGGAGTATGTGATTTCATTTATAAGTAAGACCCTTTTATTAATTGATTGATTGATTAATTAATAGCTTGTTTCTGACTGAGTACTAATTCTTTAAAATCTATGACATGTCATATAAAAGAGCACCGAGGAGTAGTGTAATATATCTCTAAATTTATCTCAATTCCAAATATTAAACCCAGCTCACTTCCACTGATATTCAAAATGAATAGCAGAGATCTACATACACGTTTCATATTTGCAGGCAATCCATTTAAGTGCTGTATTATGACCCCTCATGAATTGCCATCATCTGAAGACATCACAACTAGTTAAATTTTCACCAATTAATTTCAGATTATCCATGGACAAATCACTTTGTTCAAAGGAGGTTTTGTACATATTCAGCAAACTACTTAGTAAAATTGCACAGTTGTGAGTCAAATGTTATCTCTAATCACAATGGATTCAGTATAGCAGTGCACTTAATCACATTAGGTCTGTGTAACATTGCAAATAAAGCAAAGACTTGTGCATTATTTACTTTGTGTCTCATTGTACATACTACATGCATTGTTTATATATATATATATATATATATATATATATATATATATATACATACACATACATATATATATATATCTATATATATATATATATATATATATATATATATGGGTCCTAGTTAAATGATCGAAGTTATGAACTGCAAATTTCATATGGTCGAAACCATATGATCGAAGTTCTAAAACTTCAAACATATAAACAGAGATCTCTGTACAGTGCGGAATGGGAATATTCCCTTTTCATGTGGAATTCGACGGTTAGGATGTTTGTACTTCAGTATTCGTGGAAGCAGGTTCGACTATATTGAGATTGGCATTATGAAGGTAAACCAGTTAAAACATATGCAGTACAGGAGACCAATAAGGAGCCTACCAGGGCACTAAAAGTTAATCATCTGTTTTAATGGCCAGACACAGGTAACTCATCTTTCACAGTCTCCCTAAGCTGGTCAGGAAACTGGCTGTCAAACAAGCCTTGTTTTGCACTACCTCCTTCCCACTAACATAGATATATTCCTCCAAGGCCCTTCCATGGTATAGGATACTAGAAAGCATATCTCTCAACCACTTAAAGCAAGAAATCTGGACAAAGCAAAAAAATAGGCACAATTTTTAAATATTGCTCTTATAAACTTAGAAAGTTGATAGAATAACAGGTTTTACTTTAGCATGAATTTTCTGAAGAGTATGACATCGGAAACTCAAATACCTGTCATTATTTTCTGACTTTGACCCTCAATGACTAGCCAATGCTTTGCCAGAGAAAACACAATTTTATGAGAAACAGACCAAAAATGTGAAGCAAAAAATCTGGAAATTCTGCAAAAATCTGTACAGCTGACATTTATGCTAGGAAGTCTGAAAAGTGAAACATGCAATATGACCAAAATTGTAAACTTCTGTTTGTTTTCTGCAATAAAGGTCAGGTTCCTTCATTCCCACATTTGCACTTGAGCTGTTTTTCTTATATACAGCCTGAATCCTTAAGAAGATAGCAAGATGGCAACACAACAATTACTTTTAGTTGATTTTGGTTTCTTCAGCTTCCATTTATTTTCTCTGTGACATTGAGTAATTCACTTAATAAGACAGTTCTCCCAGGCTGAGTCTATAAATAGGTAATTTAGATTAGTGCTATAGACCTGTTAACACAATAAATAAATAAATAAATAAATAAATAAATAAATAAAAATAAAAATTATATGAAATTAAATAAAGTCGGGTCAAGGAAGGTAAACTGACCCTTAATGGATGCTATAGGAATCGCTTCCAGAAGCAGACATTCCCTTCTGTTGCAGACAGACACCATTCAAGTTTTTTCTTGCACCACTGTTGTCTTCCTACCCCCCCCCAGCCTACCACCATGTTTAGCCTTGCTCTCACTAGGAAACAGATGGTCAGTAATAAACGTTATTGTGGTACTTTGCAATATTTGTGTTTACTCAATTTATAAATGTGTTGTTTTATGCATTTACTATTGATTAATTTACTGCTTCTGGACCTTACTCAAGGTACATTATAATGTCTAGGCAGACTCATACAATGAACGTGCATTTATTGCTTTTTCTGCCATCTATCACAGAACCCTGCTTTAATGATGGCATACATGTACTTTCTAGAACTGTAGCAGCATATTTCATGTCTATTGCCTACACTGATTGTGCTTACGTGCTTGCAACTGCTTGTTACTTAAACATTTGACTTCCTGAATGGTTGTGAAATTTTATCCACTGTAAATATGTATTATAGCTTTGTTTCCAAATATAACTTATCATTGCTAACATTCCTGAACAAATCCCTGATATTTCCATTCATCCTCCTTCCTTGAGGGACAACTGCTACCTTCAAATTCTACATCAGCTATCTGGAAATGAGAGGGTGAGTCTATGATAATCTCCTTCAGCCAATCAGCTTACAACCATGCTTCTATTCCTGCAAAGCAAACATGTCTCAGATATCTGCATAAAGCCATCCAAAACACATGAATGTTCAAAGATCAAAAAGAGTTATTAAAACTTTGAGATGAGGCCTAGTTACATCAAAATACTACCTATTCATATACTGCTACAGATTGATTTGTAGTACACCATTACCCTATCAAAAAACATTTGAAGACATAAGGCTAGATTGTGGCTTCCACATTTTAAGCAGACTACATAGCTTGCATCTACTGTGCTTGGTTCACTTCACCTGACTTCTCAGTGTCTGTTTGAAGCCTCACTAGTCAGCTAAGCGTGCTCTCTAAACTGTGTACTAACTTACCACTCTGTGTAAGCAAACTGTGCTCCACTGTCCCTGCCTGTTGCCATAAGAGTATGAGCTATTGTATTTATGTTCATTTACTGATTTTTGCATTACTATTGTATGTAATAACTACATGACTGCCTGACATTGTCTACCTACTATTTTGTTAACTTATCTTACTGCACCTTCTATTTAATTTGTTTCAAATAACTACTAAATGCCTGACACTGCCTGTTAATATACCTGTTGCCTTACTACTGCCTAAATACCTCTTCCTTCCACTATTTTGTTTTACAGCTTGGGCCCCTGCCCACCCTGCACTAACCTGCTGAAAAATACCCTCCTGAACTCTCTGACCAAGAACCAACTCCAACGAACTATTTAACCTGCAACTATAACACCTTCTGTTCCTTGAGTCCTCCTACCACAAGCTTCCAAGAAAGTATGTGTACTGTTGTAACTCTGCACTATTAATAAGTTGCTACTACCAGGTCGCAGTACGCTTCCCTGCCAGACTAGCCAGCAGCCACTACCCCCTCTACCTTACTGCTTGCACTCCTAGTTTTCTCCATACCCTCTACCCCTTCTCTGCTGTTTCAGTCCTTCCTGAACCTCATTAGCTCCCTCCCTGATTCTCCCCTTGGAGTCTCAACTTCTCCAGTCTGACTGACCACTTGGTGATCCTCCTCTACATCTTACTGTTCCCTCTACCATTCCCCCCTTCCTTATCTCCCCTGATTTAGCCCTCTACCTCCAGTCCTCTGCTCTCTCCCTCTCTACTGTCCGGAACTCTCTGCCTTCCTTTCCTTTACTCAGCCTTTCTCTACTCCCTTTCTGAAGTCTCTCCCTTCCCCCTCTGCCTTTCTCCTTTGCATTCTACCCTCTAACTCCTCTTCTCTGCTCCTCTCACTACCCTTCCTCCTCTCCTCCACTTACCTTCCCTATCCCCATATCTCTGATAAACTAGTTAAACTTACCCTCTGAATTCTCACTCTTTGCTGATTGTCTTCCGCACTCTTCTCCTCCTCTGGTGCTTCCCGCTCCGTTCGCCCTGCGGGCTCACTCCGCTCCCCTCCCTACCCCCAATTCCCACCCCCAGGGGTCCTATACTTATACTTCCCTAGTCCCACCCCTTACCCTGTCATCCTATCCTCTTCTTTCCCGCCGAACTAATCCCCTCCCCTCCACACACCCCACATCCTCCTCCCACTTTCCTCTTTTACATACTAGCCCTCCTATCCTATTCTTACCAGCTCTCCTCTACCTGTATTACCACTCCTTCTATATCTCTCCACTCATTTCTCCTCTCCCTCTACCTTATATTTCCTACTATAGCCTTACCTCCTCTTTCACCCGAATATTATCTTTCTTTGCAATATACACATATACTTCCTCCTGACTACCCCTAATCTTTTACCTCTTCCCTTTAAACACTTCTAACTTACTTACTCATAAATATGAGTCTCAACTTATCCACACTGCTATTACTCTCAATTCTACTCTCAACTACTCTTTACTTTACCTACCTCCTTACCTTCATCGAGTACCCACTCCTTTTTCAGCCAAAACACTCACAGACACATACATCTTCCTTTTACACTTCTCACACTTCATTCTCTAATGCCAATTCCACCCCTAGTTACCAACTACCCAAATACCATAGGTACTCTCACCTCACCTACACCCTACCCTCAGATAGAAAAATAAGACCTCTAACCCTTCTCAGATTCAAAATCACATCTAAGCCTGATGATCCTACCTTACAAGACGGTGGCATTCACCCCAACCCTGGCCCCGTGTATCCTTCTTCACAAGCATCTAAACCTTTCACCAATAATACCCTCCTCATAGGACATCTTAACATACGAAGCGTAAACAACAAAGTACCCTACCTACACGCCCTCCTAGATACTCACTGCTTTGACATTCTCTGTCTCTCTGAAACCTGGCTAAAGTCAGCCACTAAAGATACTGAGATTATACCACAAGGCTATAATATACTTAGGCTTGACCGTACTAAATGAAAGGGTGGTGGAGTAGCAATACTGTTTAAGAATCATCTTAATATCTCTACCCTTTCAGCCTGTCCAACCCAAGATAGTAAGGTGGAAGCCATCATCACTAAACTTCAACTTAATGCTAAGAAAGCCCTTTACATCATCTGCATATACATTCCTCCTGGAAACAATATACCAATTGTAGAAGACTTTCTCAGTTGGATTTCCATCAACTACCCCCAAGAAACTATAATTCTTGGCGACTTAAATATCGACTGGAATACTATTAATACTGACAATCCCACCTCTCACATTAACCTAAATGGCTTTACCCAAACCATTACCTCTACAACAAGGCTTAATAGGTTAAGTAGGAAACAGACTATTTTAGACTGGATTCTCATAAACAAAGTTAACATCACATATAAAGTTGGGACAATGCCTGATGACCTCAGTGATCATTGCTTAACTTACATTACAAGAGAGAAGACTAATTATCTTCACCTCCCTAACATAAGAAAAATACGTTCTACTAAACACTTTAAAATCGACCTATTTCAAAACTAACTCAGGGCTTGTAACTGGAACCCCTTAAAGACTCTTCCACTTAATGAAGCAGTATTATTCTTTAATTCTACTTTCCTTTCTATTTTGGACAAACATGCTCCTGAGCATACTATTAGAATAAAATCTAATACAGCCCCTTGGCTCTCAAATGAAACTAAAAAACTAATCCTCTCTAAAAATAAGGTCTGGAACAAACGGAGATCCCACAGAATCAGCTCTGATTTTCTTCACTTTCGCCAACTTAGAAATCTTACCAAAAAAGCTATACTCACCGACAAAAGAAAGTTCTACTGCAACCTACAAGAAACCAACTTAAATAAACCCAAACAATTTTGGTCCTCAATCAATAGACTCCTTTCACCAGGAACAGCCAAAACTCCCTCTCCACTAAATGCTGACCCAGACACCCCTCTCCAAACTGCAAATGCTTTTAACTCATTCTTTACTGAAACTATTCAATCTCTCGCTAGACAATTAAACACTAATAACTTCTATCCTCCTAATAATCAAGTAAACTCTTCCTACAACTTCTCTCTACAACCCATCTCTACCTCTTTCATCTATAAACTTATTCTCAAACTGAAACCTTGTACCCCCTCTGCTGACAAGCTCCCGTCCCTTTTTCTGCAAAAGGCAGCCAAAGAAATTGCTTACCCAATTACTATATTCATAAATAGAACCATCCAAGAGGGAACCATCCCTCATATCTGGAAAATCTCTCATATAATCCCACTACACAAAGGCGGTAACTCTATTGACTATTCTAACTTCAGACCTATTGCTCTTCTTTCTCCTTTAGCAAAAATGATGGAGAAATGTATTCATCGGCAACTTGTACAGTACCTCTCTCTTCACAATATTATAGCTAACTGTCAACATGGCTTTAGACCTCACCATAGCACCACCACTGCCCTCCTTTCCTTTGTAGATACCATTAACAGCAATCGCAACAATAATCTATTCTCTTCTGCCTTATTCATTGACCTTTCTAAAGCTTTTGACATGGTCAACCACTCTTCTTTAATTAGCATTCTTGAATCCCTCTCATTTGATAACCTTGCCATCAAATGGTTTACGTCATACCTCAGTAACAGACAACAAGCCGTTCGTTGGGAAAACCACATCTCCTCCTTACTGCCCATTGCTATTGGAGTCCCTCAGGGCTCCATTCTTGGTCCTCTCCTCTTCTCCCTCTATATTAATGATCTCCACTCTGTAATTCCTTAAGCTACCTGCATTCAATACGCAGATTACTCCACTATTATTTGCTCAGCATCCTCCTCTTCAGATCTAATCTCACTAACTCAAACTATGTTCAACACAGTAGAAACATGGTTCACTAGATGATACCTACTTCTCAATGCTAAAAAAAACAAACTGCTTCTCTTCACCCCCACCACTCGTACCTCTCCACTAAACTTCACCATCTCCTCAAACAACAACACTGTCATCTCTCCTGACTCCACAACTAAACTACTAGGAATAACCATTGATAACAATCTCTCTTTTGACCAACACATCAACAACACCATCAAATCAGTTAACAGAAAAATAGGATCATTATACCGTATTAAACCATTTCTCACCCCATCTACTAGAGCTACTATTGCTCACTCCCATCTCATATCTACTCTCTTTTACGCCTCTCCTATCTTCACCAACCTCAAGAAAACTAACCCAAACAAACTAGCAACTTGCTACAATAACATTGCCCGCTTCGCCACTGGTAACTCTTTTAGAACCCATCACTGCCTCAATTTGAAACACTTAGGCTGGCTGGAACTACAAAACTATCTTATTATCTCACAACTTACTATTGCCCACAAATTACTGTACCAACCTACCAACACCCCTATACTATCACAACTTTTACTCCCTTATAACAATCTCACCTCTCTTCGTTCCTCTTGTAAACTTATGACCAAACCCATAAAGGCCCACAACGGAGCTGGTGACTCTCTTTTCACCAATACTGTAGGGAGAGCATGGAATTTGCTGCCCTAGGAGTTAACTCTAATCTCATCCTTACCTCTCTTCAAACAACAAATCAAACTATACTTCCAAAACCACTGGCTTTGTTCTTGTAGTACTGCAGGCTAACTTCCCTCTCCCCACCCTCTCTCTACATTTAACCATTCTTTTTGCTTAATAATTAGCATCTACCCTGTTTCTTTTCCCTTGCTCTCCCACTATGCTCTGACCTACTTCTCCCATCTCTCCCACCTCCTCCTGACTGTCTTCCTTCTTTTTCTCTCTCACTTCCTGACCCCTGCCTCTTCCCTATTATTCATCTTACATTCTCCTTCTACTTCTCTACCCTTCTGAGCTTCAACTGTTACCTATATGGCAAATGCCTTATTGCATAACCTTTATGTACTAGGTAAAATGCTTTGAAACTGACCGAACATTATGTATGATTTTAACTGTTTGAGTTCCTTAATGTATGTTGATTTTATTAACAAGTTGATTTATATTTCTACTTTTATTGTATGTCTTTATTAACAATATGTCTGTCTGTCATTGTTATGTTATGTGTGGAGCTTTTCTCCCCGGGCCTCTACTGAAAATGGACATATATCCAGCTAGACTAGCCCGGTCAACAAATGTAAAATAAAATAAAATAAATAAAATATCTTCATTACCCTCACGTAACAATCTTCATTGATCTTAAGAAATTCTGGAAACAAGTTAATTAGCTAAATGGCCCCAGAAGGAATTTAGTTCTGCCAATACAATTCTGAAGTTCTACACTCACAGTAAGGAAAGCAGCTTGTTCAAAGAACATGACATTTAAATATAATATCCAATTCTAAAACTTTAATAAACATTAAATATCTGGTGATATTCAGAACTGTGTATCATAATTTCAAAGCACTAATTAGTGAGAGTCTGTGTTTTTTAAGTGCAAAGACTCAGATATGAGATGCTTGCCTAACCATATTCATAAAAAAATATTACAGCAGAACTTCTGAACCATAGTAGGCTCTTAGCAAGCTTGCTTCATAAATGTTGATTTGTGGTTAAAAAAACACCACCTCATTAGCACATTTCTTACAAGCTACACATTTCTAAATCCCCTTATATGTTTTAACTTAGCAGTGCATTTTTTTCACAGGTTTGCCCTCACTTTCAGTCATCTGCCCCATTGTTGCCAATTGGCCAATTCTATCACTATCACAGGAGTAAAAGGCCATCATATATAGACATCCATCAGTTTTTTTATTTTTCTCCCTGGTCCTAGTTGCACACATATAACAAGGTGTTAGGGAAAAGCATACAATGGGGTGTCCATGGAAGCTATCCCCTCACTTTCACAAGGGACAGTCCCTCTAAGCAGATCTGCCCTTTTCTGCACAGTGCCAGTAGTGATTCTCCAGTATTCACCTGGGAAATTCCACTATTCAATGTGCCCCCAAGTGTGCAGAAACTCCTCCCACCCCATTGAGAGAGGTGAGCAAGCCACTGTCCTTCACACCTTTTCCTCTCTTTCTGTCTTCTCCAATGTTGGAGCTCATAACCAAAGCACAGTCACCTGGGTCATAGGCAGGGTATCATCCTTTAGCACCATGGAACTAGAAAACATGCAAGGGTCATGCACAACTATCTAGCAGGGAGAGAATTATAAAGGCATCACAAGTCACCTCATACTATATATGAACATAAAATATTAGGGCAAAATGTTTGACCACAACAGATTTTAGCAAGGTTGCTCCATAAATATTGATATTTGTTTGCTATGATTCTAAATTTCCTGACTCAAAACAGTAGACCTACAAAACCATGGAATACTCTTGACCACTTTAAATTCAAATTCTGTGCATCTTTTCCTATTAATTTTATCTCTTAATCCACCTCCCTAAAAATCAAGTTACTGACTTAAACATTATCTCACAAACACATTCTTTGAAATGGAAAAAAGAGTTCTCAACACATTAAGCAGCTTAAAACTATATTCAGTTTAATACCAATATTCCATTGATTTTTATTTTCACTAATATCAAAACTAACCCAGGTCTACTTTTTATTAAGACCCTAGAAATTCCATTGATAGACCACCTATTGCCCTTTGTCTTCTCAATTAATTCAGAAAACACTAACAATAAACTTGAACTGAACACCTTCCTAAAATTCCAATTCCCAAACATAATATCCATTATCAATTTCTGGGTTAAAGACAAGACTCATGACTACTGATCCTCATGGTAAAAGTGCATATTTAATGTCTTACCAGAAAAAAAAAGACAGCAGTCAGAAAAGTATTTGTTCAACAACGTTCTGTATCTATTAATATCTTCAAAACTGCGAGAAAAATCCACCCACATTAGAGTTTTCACTGTATGATACTTTAAACTTCCCATAATGGATACCCATGGGAATTATGCAAATGGACCCTTAAGGACATCAGGTGTTTCAGCTTCGTGGCTTCTGAATGTCAACGCCTTTTTATTTTTTATGTCTTTATTGTTACATTCAGGCCAATAAAGCCAACCCTCACTAGTTGTTGATATGAATGTTTCGGTCTTTTTATTGATCTCATCAACACAATATAAGTGGATAGTTTGGCTATACCTCATAAACACTGGAACTTTAAACCAAGCTGATGCCCATAAAGATTAAGTTGCCTGCAAAATATTCCAACTAACATCCAAGCCAAAGGGTAAAACGGTCTCAGCCAAGCTATAGTTTTCACTGTGTGTTACCTTAAAACTCCTGTAAAGGAGGCCCCTGTGTTTCTGAAGTATAGCTTTCCTTTCATAATATACTGACAAAAATAATAATACTCATGAACCTTTTTATTATACACATCACCCACTTAATCATTCTACTAATATTTCAGTTAATTCACAATTTCATCTTACTACACCATGGTATAGTCTACATTTCTCAAAGTGACTATACTCTATTAAAATCTTAAATTTTCTCCACCTCCATAATAAGGGACCACCCTACCTGGACTCTCCAGCAAGCCATTATTACTGTAATCTATTTCCCCCCTCATCTTCCTCCCTTCTCCTTCAACATCTTTTCCTTTTCATTCAGCTATAATCTCCCCCTAACTACTCCATAGTCCTCTCTACCATGTTATCCTTTTACATGTTCACAACTCTACTATTCATTTTATGTCACCTTACTACCTACCATGGTACTCGAAAACTTTATTCACACACACCCACTGCCAGCCACCCTATCTGTACTCTGGCCAAACCCTCCGTATTATCTATTTCCTCAAATTTATTTAATGCCCAGTCTATTCACCTTTTCAAATACAAAACATGTAAGCATTCAGTTTACTATGACATAACCTGGAATAAAATCATATACTTTATAAAAAAAAATAATTATAATAGTCTCTTCTATAAAAATCACTCTTTGTGGTGATATCCATTCCAAGCCCATCTGTTCAACCTCATCCACTCCACCATCCTCTGCTCATGCCTCCTATACAACACCTACAAAACTTTCCTTACTTCCATTAACATTCACAGTATGCTAAACAAAGTTACAGACCTACAAGCATGGTTTCTTCAGTACTCACCATACATTACTGTCTTTACCAAAACATGGCTAAAATCCTATGTAACAGATTCTAAAATTGTATCCCTGGCTGCAATATAATTCAGTAGTACAGGCTACATAAAAAGAAAGAAGAGATGCAATTGTATATAATAGTTAGGTTTCTCACCCCTCAAAACTAACATACCAACCTTCAAAAATGCACAACTTATCTCTTTTCTCATTCTTAACAAACATAAGAAGCATTGTATAGTTGCCCACTACATACCACCAGGTAATCATTTTAACTTATTAGAAGGAATTCTTTGCAGGATAACTACAAATATTACTACTGATACCATTATCTTAGGCAACATTAACACTGACTGGTTATCTAGGACATCAAACACCCCAAGTAATAGTCTTAATATGTATGGTTTCAAACAGCTGATCTCATCCCCTACTCAACTTAAAAAAAAAAATCATAAAAATTAAATCTTTAACTAGATACCTGTCTCTGACCCCCAGCAAGTATGCTATCTCAGGGGTACTAACTGATTAACTTAGTACCCATCACACTGTATTCATCAATAGAGATATCACCCACCAACTAAAAATGCATTAATACAGAACTGCCAAAATCTTTCTAACATTCATCCTGATGCACTCAATAATCTACAAAAATCCATCATCTGGTCTCCACTCAAAACTCTAACCCTAGATGAAGCTATCAACAAATTCAAAAATATGTTCACGAATACTTAAATACCCTTGCCCCCTTACAAGAAATAAAAGAGTAAAAAAAACTCACCACCCACATGCTGGCTGCCTCATTCAACATGAATTCTTACGCAAAAATGTGGCAAATCAAAGAAACAGTGGAAAAAAGATAAAACCCCTCAAACCATACATCTATACAACAAGTTACACAATCTCATCATCAAGCAAATTCACCTAAACAAAAAAATGATTACTCTGACCCACAAAATAATCATTAAAAAAATCCGAAGAAATTCTGGGGCTGAATTAAGAAAGTTTTTCAGCCTGGCTCTCTTTCCTCACCAAACCCCTATCCAGACTTATCCCACTCAGAAACAGCTACCAGCGTTAACACTTTCTTCATTGACATCATAGTCCATGTTACCTCCAGCTCTCCCCAACCATATAATCTATCTCAAAACTCTAATACTGACACACATGCCTTCAATCTCCAACCTGCCTCCACATCACACGTTATACAGTTATTAAAGAAACTTAACCCTGTTCTCCTTCTGCTGGTGGTCTTCCTGCTGAGTACCTTAACTCACTGCAGACTTTCCAACATACCCAGCCTCAATTCTCATTAGCAGATCTATTCCAGACTCCCATGTTCCTGCCCTGTTGAAAAAAAATCTTTACTGTCCTCCTCCATACAGGAGGTAACTCCTCTGAAATCTGTAACTTTAGTCCAATTGCTATCTTGTCCCCCTTTTTTACGATCCTGGAAACATGTATTAATAAGCAACTCTTTCAGTACCTCTTGCAAAATGATCTCCTAACTCCAGTCCCAACATGGTTTCCGACCAGGCCATAGCACCACTACAGCTCTCCTCCACTTTTATGACACCATTTATAATTCTAGAGACCAACACAAGTTCATCTCTTCTGTTTTTCTAGAACTCTCAAAAGTTTTTGACACAGTTTCACATGAAAAATTTCTGACTCAAATGTCTTCTCTGGACCTTTCCAGACCAATTCTTCAATTGTTCTCTAACTACCTAACTGAAAGATATCAACCTGTCAATGGCTGGCTTCTTTCACCCCTTTTCTCCTAGTTAAAATATGTGTTACTAGAGGCTCTATTCTCAGTTCACTGCTCTTTAACATTTTGATCAATAATGTTGGGGCCCTTACAAGCCTAGCCAAGAGTTTATCCCCAAAAAGAAACCTCAGTCAGCACCTGTCACCCCTGCCAATGGGTGATATAGGTGGAACCCCTGGGACAGATTTGTGGTTTCCCATACCTCATCAAAGTTGCGCTTGAAGAAGGTCAGTGAGGTGCTCTGTTTGACGTGTATGGGAAGTCTATTCCAGAGATGGGGTAGCCTCTGGGAGACAAACCTGTCTCTCCAGAAGGTTTTGCTAATGTCACATATTAGACTCAGGCCTTTTGAGCAGGTAGTGCGTGAAGGATTTGACGTATGGATATGGAGCATCTCTAGTAGGGCAGGGTCTGAGATTACCTTGAAGGTGAGACACAGATCACCCCTGAGCAATCTGTACAATACCAAGTAGAAATGATGGTGATTTGAGCCTGTCTGCATAGGACAGGTGATGGAGGCCATAGATTCTCTTTGTGAGGTATTTCAGTGGCCTTTCCAGTTGGTGCAGATGTATGGAGAGGTACATCCCAAACGGGACATTATACTCAATTATCGGTCTAATGAGGGAGGGGTATAGAGAGGTAATAATCTCTTTTTTTCTGGATGCAATCCCTTTACTTATGAGATGAAACAGGTAATAGGTAGGCTTTTATTACCACTGCCGCTGCATAATGGTCGAATGTGAGGTTGTTATCAACCTGAGTGCCCAGGTCTCTCACCACAGATTGTGTGCTTAGGGGGTTGCGTTGGTGTGGTAATCAGTAGGGGTCATGTTTTTGCCGAATGGTATTACAATACATGTTTTTGCATTTAGCCTGAGGCCATGACATGGGCACCAGTCATTAGTTGCTGTGAGACCCCCTTGCAGTATGTTAACATCATTTAGGGAGTCAATGACAGCACCCAATTTCCATTCTTTTTACACACATATCAACTAACAAGAGAGTCGTAGTCCCACCTTCTCTGTTTTCACCCCAAACCTGTCAGAATGCATACCAACCATAATCAAAAACATCAGCTTAAAAGTTCACTCTGCTCACCTATATGTCCCATAAAAATATGCACTCTTCAAACATTAACTTACAGTATATATCTTAGCTCTCAGTGATAAGATTAGCAAATTTTCACTGTGTTCTTCAACTTTTTTTTTTCATTCCCTTCTTCTTTTCACTTTTCAGAGGATATTGTCAATATTCTACATTGCATTATTTTCAGAATTCTGTGCATATTATAAATATCCCCTTCCATTTGCCCCACACTGTTTTCATATTCATAGCCTATACGTAAAAGTGCTTATGTCTGCTGGGCAACAGTGTTATCTATCTATCTTAGTTGTTCTGCAAACATATCACTATTCAGTGTGTCCTGGCAACAAACTGCTAATTCACTATTTATGTATTAGTCCAAGGCTGAACCTGAAATGTGTACATGTGGATCAGCATTATATTCTAGTAAATAATTTTAAATAATTAAATAAAGTAATTTAAAAATGCATCCATGCAGACAGATATGCATACTGAGATACATGCATGCATAAATTCCTCTGCTTGAACTCAGGTCAGCCATTAAACATCATTTCATGGAAAATGCCAAGTATAATGCTTTGAAAAGCAATCTAATATCACATTTTCCTCTCTTTCCTGTAGCATTTTATCTATCCAATGAAATATCTAATTGTAGGAGATGAATACAAAGCTCCTGTAGATAACATTTTACTTTTCTTTAAACTCTTACTGGTTTTAGTTTCATTCTCTTTTACCTCTCCTGCATTTCCTTAAAACGGAGGTCAGGAAGTTGCCTAGCAGCTGTAAACTACAGTAGCACAGGATATCTTTGTCATTCTGTCAAAGAGAATTACCCAGTGAGCACCAACAGTGAAGAATTACAGTGTTATTGGACATCTGTGCAATACTAAACCAAAAGTGTACAGAATATGATGCCATTCAGGGAACACACTCCATGCTATTATAGGCAAGCAAGATGAGAAACAGAAAAATGACAGGCTTTTCAGGCATAAATATTTATACTTGATCAACAGCATACTCAGTTTTCGGCAACAGTAAATCATGTTGATAGGTAATTACTGGAGCTATAACTGTAAAATAATGCAAAATGCAGTGTACAAGCAGAACTGAAACATATAAAACAGAAATATAGTATATTTTTCAATACTATTAGAACATATAAGATGTATTTGCATGCTATAATTTCTTAAAGAGCCATCAAGAAAAATTTCAGTTATTCAGATTTTTCCAATACCAAGTCTATGAGCAGGGTGGTTTGGGAAAGTCATATTCTGCTTCTTTGTATTACAATTTATTGACCTGAAAATAAGTATTAGAACAGAAGAGGGGGCGGGATTATTAATATATGATATTTTGGGATCTGGTGATAATTTTATGTGGAAATCTAGGAAGAAAAGCTCCTGAACAAAGTATTGCTTTAAAAGCAGTATAAACTGGGGGGAGTAACAATTCTAGAAGAAAAAGTAAAAAAAAACAACTTTATATCTTTCTAGAAAAATAAGATATTTGCAGTGTGAACATTCTGACAATGTATAGTTACATTAAATAAAAATCTTTTGGTAGATGTAAAACACTGGGAAATAGTTATCTCATATACAATATTGAGTCCTGCTATTTTTAAAAACTATATAACTGCCAATCCCAAGCAAAATACAGCTTTATATACTAAGCTTAATTAAAAGTGACACAGATAGATGAGTTACTATGTTAGTTTTGCTGAATAGATATCAATACATCTGTCTAATGTGACTGTTTGTCATAGACTCATAAATTCACAGAGTTTACATGGCAGAGTCAGTCTGTGGACCATAATAGCTATGCTGGTACCCACCCTCATAGGACACTTCCTACATTAAGGCTGGCAAAGCAAGTCAGGCCTAAAATGAATTTAGAGGTGCTCATACAGTTGGGAAGTTTGCCTTAAAGGAAGTGAGGGTTATCACTCAGCTTTATATGAAATTGTCCTTTAGAGATGAGTGAAGCAGATGCCAAACAGGAGTCCCAGCACTGATCCCAGAGGGATGGCATTAGTTGTTTTTTTTACTTTCTGAGGTGGCACCTTCTACTCTAACAATGTAGAGTCTGTCTCTCAGCAAGTTTGATACATATCTAACAACAAAAGGGTCTGTATTTACATGTTTAGGCAGATGTACAATTTAACTGCAGGAAATAATCGTGTTACCCTTCACCTGATCCTGGAATGCCATATGAATTGCAATGTCACTATCTGCAGCTTCACTGACTTTCTTGAATGAATGTTAAATTAAGTAGAGATTATCTCCCTTTGACAAAATGCACTGCTAAAGGTCCAGAGCAATAAGGTGTTATATACAAGTGGTTATAAAATCAGATATAATATGATCCATTCTTTTGCAAATTGGGCCTACTAGACAGAAAAGCATATAATTCCCAGAATATGTGGACAAGATCCCTTATGAAGCAATAAAATGATGGCCATTTTCCAAACCTTTGGAACATACTCTATGGCTATGTTTATGGAAGAGTTTAGAGATTACATATTTGTTGCTGTTAAGTAAGCAACCATGTATATTGTCAGTACCCACAGAGGTGGCATTTTAATCTTCAAGTAGTTATATAATAATCTCAGAGAAGAAGGAATTCAGGAATTTTTCAAACTTTAGTGATTACTTCTGGTATGAGGTTTGCACTAAAATAACCTGCAACTATATTCACAATATCTTTATGGCCTGAGTATATAATACCAGTATGAATTAATTACAAGGAGGATTGTTGAATGTTTTCCTTAACCACCTAATTTAGTCATGAAGGTTTTGTGATTGTCATTGGTTTTAGATTGAGCTTTCTTACTATGGCTTTCAGATTTTCCTTCTTTTTATGGTTTTTAGATAGGGTGAATTTTGACTTATTATAGACCTTAACTACTTCTTTCTTTTATTATAGGACTTATTAATGATGAAATTAGTAGCCTGTTTACAGGGGAGACCCAAGATGGTATTTATACTACTAGGAGAAATTTGGCCAGGGCATTGGAGAACTTCCCCTGTCCTTTTTATGAGGTGCCATGAGATCTTTACATCCACCAAACTAACATCAGCTCAAGCAGATGGGGCTTCAGTTTAATGTCTCATCTGAAGGACAGCATACTTATGCTACACTGCAGTATCAGCAATCAGACTACCTGTGTGGAAATAGAACCCCAGCCTTCTACACTAAAAATATGTGTGTGACCTGCTGTACCAATAACAATAACAATTTTTACACTTTTACTGACATCTTTCTTGGATAGAAATAGTCAATTTTATTTCATTAGTGATAAAGTAAATATAGTTAAATAATGTGCAAACTTCTATACACTGATACTAGAGAACTGAATTCCCCTAATGTATTAGTCTTATATAGAATTCTAGAATAAATTCTTACTTTGGATGGAAAAAATTATAACTGTATTTATTTTTTGTTTGTTTTCTGATCTAAAACTAAACTGATATCTAATATTAAATTTGATTGCATTTAAATTTGGTATAGTAATGTTGGAAAAGAAAGGACATTTTGATAATGATTGACTTGTGTTCATGGAAAAATAAAAATTGCATTCCAGCAGCCAAGATATGAGGCAATAGTTTAATTTAAGAATTTATTTAACTATTTAGTTAAGAAACTTTTGAGATATCAATAAACACCTAAGTATTACAAAGACTTGGTTGATCATGTTCCACTGAAAATTGTAGACCATTCTTCTTTTGAAATGACAGTCTATAAGCAGGATATATGAGTTTTATTTACATAAACACTGGAGAAAGAGCTGAGCTGAGATAACTGACTATAGAGATTTAAAAAGGTAGCATATGCAGCATAAAGTTAAGCTCTGGACTGAAACCCACATTTAGGTTCATACGTTTGTACATGTTTACTAGACTAATGACCATAAGGGCCTTTTTAAGCCTAGCCATGCACCCCAAATCTCTGACAAGTTCTGGTACCCTTGATAAGTGTAAGTAGAGGCTTGGGAGATGAAACATTTACAAGCAGAGGCCTGCTTTATTCAGAATATAGGATCAAAGTGGCACTCCAAGTATGATGGTAATGATATTAATAATCATAAGGACACTGTAGCAGCCCAGACTTTTATTAATAAAGCCAACCTAGCACCTCAAACAAAACAAGCCTTCCAGGGTTATTACAAGCATAATAATAATAATAATAATAATAATAATAATAATAATAATAATAATTTATCCTACGGCATGAAAGATGTCTTGCTCTACAATATTCAGTGAAAGGTACATTTTTCAATGTATGGACTGGATGAAAACTCTTAGTATATAAAATAAGTTTGAACTGGCAAGTTTCCTAAATAATTTTGTTTCAATAGTAAAACCACCTTACGAACAGAATGAATAGTAAAACCACCAAATGAACATGCAACACATGTATATTCTGTGTATGATAAATATTTGTAAAATGCTATCTAAATCTATCATCTTGCATGTCTTTAAAAATTCTGAAAAGCAATAAAAACATGGGTACCTCCTTTTACTATAAAAGAATGCCATTCATAAAATGATAATTAACATATACCAAAGTTTTTATAAAAAGAATGACAATATACAATCTCACTTTCAAACATTCCCATTAATACATTAGCACAAGAGGGAGAACAGGAGACACCCATGACTGTACCATTTATTTGTTAAATACCTAATTATTAAAAACAAAGCAAACAAAGTATATGCTTTAAGGAAAACTCAGTAAATTCCAAAACTACATGTATATGGATAGTATCACCAAAAAAATAAATAAATAAATAAATAAAAAGATTGTTTCTAGTCCTTCACAATTTTTAACACTGGTATATAAACTTGAAATATCAACTTTAACAACCTGGCATTCAATCTCTTCATCCAACAACATAACATTGTCACATTTATATGAACTTAATTTAACTACATATCCACATAAACGATGTGTATTATTTTACCTAGCTGCTCTAAAAAAACTTCTAGAGGCACTAAAAATCTGTCTACCAGAAGGTGGTGAACCCTGTTTATGTGTTTATATACACAGTAAAAACAGGCATTCTATGCTTTTCCACAAGTATTTGTTTTTACTGTTTTGGTTAGCAAAATATCCTAAACTGAAGTGTTCGAGTGTTAGACTTGTTATACCTTCCTGTGCAGTTACATAAAGGTTAATAAGTACTTAATAGGCTATTAATCTATGAGGATCTTTAGAAGGTCCAGTCCTGCTTTTCCATGAAGTTTTTAGCCCTTATAATTTAAGTACAAATAACCCAGGATCAAGCAGAACATTCACATGTCACTCCTATCCATAAGGAACATAGGTGCTAGATCAGGGATGAATCTGCGGTTTCCCATCCAAAAATCCAGATTACATTTGAACAGAGGAAGGAAAGTGCTTTGCTTTATGTGTAAAGGAAGATGATTCCAAAGAAGTGGTATTCTCTGATACATATTTGTCCTTCCAGCATGTTTTATTTATGTTGCAGATGAGATTAAAATCTTTTGAGTTGAAAATGTGCAGTAGATCCGAAAGGATATGGTGTGCTGAAGCTCTGTAAGTGAGGTATAGATAGCCACTCACTAGCTTGTATGATACTGAGAAGAGTGACAAGGCATTGAGATGATCAGTGTAGTTTTTATGACTTAGGCCTTTGATTTTCTTGGTAAGAAAACATTGTGGCCATTCAAGGTGTATCGAGTGTCTGGACCAATACCTACAGGAGTGGGGTATTATACTGCCCAATACAGTAGAATAATCACATCCCTGCACCTAGATGCTTTACCCTTATAAATAAGCTGCAGAGTGAAAAAGGACATTCTCACAACAGAGAAAATATGGTGATTGAAAGGCAGTTTGTTGTCCACACAGATCCCCAGGTCACTAACAACCAGGTCAACTTTCTGGGATGTGTTGTTACTTTGATAGTTACAGGGGACATCATATTTCCCAAAGGAGACTATTATACATATTTTGGAATGTAATTTTAGTCCACAGTTTTGACACCAGCTATTTGTTTGCATAAGGTCCTCTTAAAGGTTATTGGTGTCCGGTAGTGAGTTTATGATGCAGCAAGTTTACAGTCATCTGCAAACTTGATCAGCCATGGACTCATAACATTAGCTGTGACCTTTGAGAAATAAACACCAAAGAGGAGTGGCCCAAGGACTGAATCCTGGGGTAATACACCAGTGACATGACTTTTGGAGGAGGTAGAGCTGCCCACTCTAATTTCCTAGGTTCAATTTGTGATTCAATTTGCCATCCAAAAAGTTACTTAGGGATTAATCTTTAGCTAGGAGAGTTTATCAACAATACTTAAGTGTGGGATGACAATGAATGCCTTTGCAAGGTCTAGATATAATGTGTACTGATTTTTCCTCACTCATTTATTCAGTAACCTTCTTGACAAAGTCAACCAGGATAAGCATACACGATCTGCTGAAAACGTTGAATTGCCTGGGGTCAAGCATTTGTAAATTACCCATGTCCATATATATGAGTTTTATAATGACCTCTCCATTGCATTACAGATACGCCTGGCATATTTGGGTCAACTTTATAACATCGAAGTCTTATAACTTCAAATGTTATAATATTGAACCATTTTGATCGAAAGATTATAACACTGAACACTCAAAAAAATGAATTTTTTCCCAGGGAAAAAAATTCACTGTTCCGACAAACATACATTCAACACAAGCACACCAAAATAAATAATCCACACAGATACACTTCACAAAACCATACATTTACTACTAGCTATCTACTTACCTTAACCCAACCCTAACCCTAAGGTCCTTAACTACCGCACAATCACCTTACCCTCTCCCTAACCCTAAGGTCCCTAACTATCGCCCACTCACCTTACTCGCTCCCTAACCCTAAAGTCCCTAACTATCGCACACTCACCTTACCTGCTCCCTGACCCTAAAGTCCCTATCACACACTCACCTTACCCGCTCCCTAACCCTAAGGTCCCTATCGCACACTCACCTTACCCACTCCCTAACCCTAAGGTCCCTAACTATCACACACTCACCTTAACTCGATCTGTTTGCACACTTACCTTAACCCGGTCCGTAACCTTTGCTCCACAGTCGAGGAAATAGCGAAGCTGCAGAAACAGCCCACCGAATACTTTCCCTAGGAAAGTATTCGATATTCTGCAGCTTCACTATTTTCAGCATTCGGTGCATAGGGTTCGGTATTATAACATTCAAAGTTTTAAGACTTCGATGTTATAATGTAGACCTGGCATATTTATAGGTTTATAATTACCCAGGTACATTGAAGTCCTATTCTTGTGCTGGAGGATGGCTGTTTCTGTCCTCCACTCATCTGACACAAAGTTTGTTTGGAAGCCTCTGTAGGTGGGTTGGCAAGTCCTGCTTCAGGAAGAGGCAGCCTGGCATGTTATCTGGCTCCAGAGAAGCAGTGTTCTTGGCCTTGGAAAGTGCTTTGATGATATCTTCCTGAGATATTTGAGGGGAGTGTAGATGCAACTAAGAGATCTGGGAATGTGGGAGGGGATAAAGTTACATTTTAAATACTATTATTGCCATCACCCTGAACCAACTTACAGTACAGTAATAAAGACTCAGGCTCTATTAACATATTCTTTCAAAATGTTTAATACAGGTCACAGAATGCATCCAAAAAGTTGCACAATACTCAAGGACTTCCAAGATGGTATTACATTGATCAACCACTAAATTTTGGCTCACCCAGTGTGAAAAAAGAAACAGAAAAGTAAGAGCCCGTGATACTGTCAGCTTGAAGTTTCAAGCCCCTCCAAACTTGGTGAACAGAGCTGCCTATGCAGAACCATACACAGAAGTGCAAAGAACAAATTGTTAATTAAGCCACTTACATGGAGCTAGAAGATGTAACACATGTGCTGGCTGACAAATTCAGCTCCAATTCCCCCCTCCCTGCCCCCCCCCCAAGTAATATCATAAAACATAGCTCCTGCACCTATCACTAAGGACTAGGTCCTAAATGTGCACTCTAAAACAATGAACAGTGCAATGATGGGCCCTGACAATACCCCAGGATGATTCCTAAATAGCCTGGAGCATGACCTATCAGGACCTCTGTACTCTCTATTTAACCATAGCCTATAGACAGGCTTTCTGCTACATGACTGGAGTCTGGAGGACTACAACAGTTATCCCTTTGCACAAAGACAGTCCATTAATGGACTCTGGGAATTTCAGACCCCTAAGTCTGATTAGTCTCATATGCAAAGCCATAGATCCAGTCCAGTTTGGTTTAATCAAAGGCAGATCATGCTTACTGAGCATGGTGGACTTCTTTTACCAGGTCATTGGTGTAATGGATGAGAGCAAAATCATGGATATTGCTTACTTTGACCTGGCTAAGACATTTGATACAATACCCCTCTCAGGCATTATAAACAAACTCTTGGAATCAGGCATTAACTCCTATGGTATGCACTGGATAGCCTGCTGGCTCGCAGATAGGACCCAGGAAGTTAAGACAGGGAAGACCACCTCCATAAACAGCCTGATCACTAGTGGAGTCCCACAGGGCTCTGTGCTGGTCATGCTCCTTTTTGTAATTTATTTCTCAGAAGTCAACGCCACTGTCAAATGCCACTGGCTGACAAAGTTTGCAGATAACTGCAGACTAGGTGCAATCATAGAATCCCCACAACACACCTACATCCTAGAGGAAGGACAAACACAGACAAATGACTGGTTATAAAGCCACAACTTAAAACTCAGTGGCAAGAAATGATTATAGTACCCTATGGGAAGTTGGTCTCCCTAGGAAACTACCTCATTGATAACACACACCTAAGAGTGGATCCAGTAGTCTGGACTTTGAGGACGTATGTGGATAGTAACCTGGCTTTTGGTCAGCATGAGTCTAAGGTATAGGAAATCATTCTAACATTGCTCAAGTTATAAGCAAGGGTATGAAATCTAGGTTCAATGAGGTCTTTATTCTTCTGTATTCAGCCCTCATCAGTCCCATCTTTGAGTACTATGCCTTCTTCAGTATGTGCATGACCAGGCATATGCAGCAACTGGAATGTCCACAGAGGTTTCTTACAAAAAGAATAGAGGGTTTAAATAGCATGTCCTAGGCAGATTGCCTCAAAGCCCTATCTCTATACTCAGTTTCTATACCTGGCATACAAGACATCTTTGGATCTGACTCTGATGGACCTTTTTCAATCCACAAGACCAACAGCATTAGAACTATTCAATCTAGAGACTTGAACCTTGTTTGCAGCATAAATTAGACATGTTGGAGGGACCGGTATGTGTCTTAGGAAAATTTCTCTCCTCTGGAACTGGCTTCCATCCATGTGATGCAGAGCTCTTCCCTAGCCCTATTCAAATGTAACCTGGACCAGAGGATGGAAAATCATAAATACATTCCAAGTCCAACACCTAAGTATGTCTCTAATAGACATAGCCATTCTGGAAATCATACCCCTTAAAATATACTCTAAGCTTCTGAAACCTTGCAGGATCCATTTGAGATGCATGGCTAGGCTTATAAATGCTCCAGTGGTCATTAGCCTACTGTGCACCTATGAAGCTATGAAAACTGCTCACTCAGAAACCAGCAGGAATCAGTGTCTCTCTACTCTGTCTCTCACGAGGAACAAAACAGTTGCATTAATCCTAAGATGTCACCTAAGAAGCAATGTTCAGACTTTCCAGTGATTGCTAATTACCTGGAAGGCTAGGAAATAATGCCCCTTTACTTTTTGTCTCACCTAGTGCAAAACAGGAGCACTAATTCCAAGCTGCTTCCTGAGAAACAGTTTTTACATTCTTCAGTGATTAGTAGTCTGCTCCCTGATGTTGCAGATTTTATACTCCCAGACATTACAGATTGTAAACACAAGATGGGAAAAAGGATCTGATACTCTAAATATTGTAGTATGCACTAAGTCTGTGGAATGATAAGAAACTGATGGTAAACAAAGCTTTAACAAGCTAAGGGGAAGGCCTTCCCACTTTGATCTTTAAGTGCCCAGTAAAATAAACAGATGAGATAAGACAGGGGAGCAACCAAGGCCAAATTTGTAGTAGGTGCAGGCAACTTAAAAGCAATCAAGTTTAAAAGCATAACAAGGACTGGGCAGGTGGCTAGGAAAATCTAGTAATCTCATAGGACTTACAGCTAAATAAGAATGTAGATAATTAAGAAAGCAGCTAAATAAGAAATCTCATTTCTCAGCTTCTCCCACTAATTAGCTTGATTTATTTCCTCTGCACTGAGTGAATGGAAAAAGGAATGTATTCTAACTCACCCTAGCAAAGAACTGTTAAAACCCCAATAAAATACCTTTAAATTAAAACAAAAATTTAAAATGAAACAAATGTCATATAAGACCAAAGATCAGAAATAGTGAACGTATCTAACATTAAATTAAAAAAATCTAATCCAAAACCCAATGCAGTCACACATCCATATTTTTATTGTAAGACATAGTCTTGTATAGAAAAACTATCAAATAAATCTGTAAGATACCAGTAAACCAAAGTAAGGCAAAAATGAGGTGATTAAAACCAAACAAGGAAGCAGAGAACTACCTCGCAAAGTGAAACAATAAAGCCTTGGAGGGAATTAATGCAGCAAAACACTTTTATTGAAGTATAAAAACACCATTAATGTAGTTAAAAATTCATTTTCATTTTAACAACTTCGTCAGATGTGGGCTGAAGCATAACTCATCATGTTAAATACTCAAAAATAAATGACATCATAAATTAATTATCCAATGAAGATCCATTAAAATTCAGTCAAATGTTTTCCATCAGTCCTTTTGTAACACAGACTCGAAACCTGACACAACCCTGCAAATAGTCCCTTTGAAAAGCTTTCTTTGTTGATGTATGTCCCAGGGATCAGTAATTTAGATTATGAAAGCTTTCATAATCTAAATTACTGATCCCTGGGACATACATCAACAAAGAAAGCTTTTTAAAGGGACTATTTGCAGGGTTGTGTCAGGTTTCGATTCTGTGTTACAAAAGGACTGATGGAAAACATTTGACTGAATTTTAATGGATCTTCATTGGATAATTAATTTATGATGTCATTTATTTTTGAGTATTTAACATGATGAGTTATGCTTCAGCCCACATCTGACGAAGTTGTTGAAATGAAAACAGATTTTTAACTACGTTAATGGTGTTTTTTATACTTCAATAAACATGTTTGGCTGCATTAATTCCCTCCGAGGCTTTATTATTTCACTTTGCGAGGTAGTTCTCTGCTTCCAAATCTGTAAGATACATACTGAAATACTAAGAACTCAAACTCACAATATTGTTACCCTTATCTGAAAGTTTAATTATCACTACCCTACAGTTTGTAAGTTTCTGGGTGCAGATCATTCATTTTGTCAAGTTATAACTAATATTAAAATTATTCTGGAATTTTCTGATACAAAAATCAGTTTCAGTAATCATATATTTAGAAAACCTATTAATAACTTTATTCTTCATTTAGTATAAAATTACTACATACCCTTGGTGCAAGTTCATCTATTAGGTACAATATCAATTGCATTATCATTACAAATAAAAAAAATCTGTATATCACAATTAAAAAATGTATTCAAAGTTAAAAATCATGCTTAAAACTTATATAAGGATGATCATATTAAATAATACTTGTCAAACATGCCATTGATAGAATAAAAAAGAAAGGGGGGAATCATCCCTGTCCTGACCCACAGTTTAGCTCTATCTCATAAATGTTGTTATATAATTTATTAACAATATTAACAGAAGAAGAAGAAAAGTGCATAGTTTTAAAAAAATAGAAAGGGCCATTATAACTTATCTAAAGAAAAAAATAGCCAGTATTAATTTTATAGCATCAGCATTATTAATAATATTAAATATTTTCGATAGTCCCTCATTTGCCTGTTGGTTGTATAAGCATACTGATATTGATATATTAAAGAGTGTAAAATCTTCTGGCTTCCTAATGCCTGTAATAATCATGTATATTTATTATCTGAATATAATATGGGAGTAGTTTGATAAATGCTATGATAATGAGCAAATTTACTTGTTTTATGCAACATCTAAATTAATGCACTTTTCCATGAGGATGGAAACTCAAATACATAATAAGTTAGTTGAAGATTAATGTTATGTATTTATTTATTTATTTAACATTTGTTTACTGAGGAGGTCTGACTGGGCTAGCAGCCCATTTTTAACAGAGGCCCAGTGAGAAAAGCTCCAAATACAAGTATGGATTACAATACAGTATTTCTTGTCAAAATACATAAATCAAAAAGTTAAAGTACAGCAAATACATCAAATAGAATTTACAGTGAAAGTTAAACTATTACAGGTGGGTCATTTACCCATGGAGAGGAATGATGACATCAAGATGACAAGCAAAGATTATTCAGAACACAAGAACACTATGTGTAGGATTTACAGCGTACACTAATTTGAATGCAACAGGTGGGCCATTGACCCATAGAAGAATGTGTCAACAGCAAGAGGACTAACTATTATTATTTAAGAGAAACATCTATATCAACAGTATAGGTAGAGATAAATGAACACTGCCATTAAATATTCTTGATGGTACAGGGATAGAAGATTAGATGGGAGTAGGGATGAAAGCAGAAGAGAAGAAGGTGAGGAGATGGAAGAAGGGAGCGAAGGAGGAGAAGTAGTGATAAAATCGATTGTAGTGGAAGGGAAGAAAGAGAAAAGAGATTTGAATAGCAAATGAATGAGATAGTAAATGAAAAGGAAGAAAATAAATTACCCTGTTAGCAACATTTGCCATTCTTAATGTCATTTTAAGAAAAGGTCCTACTTAAAAGAGCTCACTGATTAAAATGGATTCTTTTTTAAAGAATATTTAAAACATAAATTGCTGTTCTGAAACGTCACTAGAATTTGCATTATTTTCATCAATCTCTTTAACAAACAAGCCCAGTATCCCTTTTGGTCATAATCGTCTTCTCAGAACTTTCAGTAAGTAAATGTTGCCAGTCTACACATAGTACTTAATGCTGCTTTTCTACCTAAAAATTCATATCCATTCAGAAAAGCTGATACACTTAATTTACATTCTCTTTTCATAAGCCATAACTTTTATTATCAATAATTTCTTTAATTTGCTTTTGTTTTTAGCCAATAAAACCATAATATCCATGATATGATATGTTAAACAAATGAAGTTGATCAATTGTATTGTTATATTCTACATTTGATGTTTTGCAACTTAGATGCCCATACAAAAAGTTTTTAATAGAGCATGACTTTGAAAGTACCCAGTAACATAGAAACAGTGCTCTATGAATTTTATGTATCCTAGGAAATTCATCCAATGTATTTCTGCCATTACTAGGGTATTCTGGAACTATGTTAAAAATGAAGTTAACCTCCAAGGAATTTGGAACAAGTCCATAAGCTTCAGTATAAAATGACCAGCTTTGATAACTGTGATCTGAGAATGGTAACACGAAAGCCTTTAGATCAGAGAAGTTATTTGCAAAATAATCCTTGGATATGAAAATCTTATCTATCCTAGTCCAATTATTATGTTTGTTAGAACAATAAGTATATTGAACTATGTCAGACAAATTAGGGCAGCTTATATTGATTAAACCAGTTACTTACTAACTTTATAATATTCCTTGTTAAAAAATAAATATTGGTAATTCATTGTTGATTAAGATTTAAATTATGCATTAGAAGGATGAAATGCCCTGAAAGGTTAAATATTACATTGCATTTTCAATAATAATATTAGTTCAGGTAAAGAAGACATAATCTGGGAAAATACTTTAGTATCAAAGTGTATTTAGATATGTTTATGAACATTGATACATCACACATTTTTAACTAAAATAGCTATACCCCACTTCCCATTGTTACTAAATGAAGAGCTTGCCAACCAAATATGTCCATTCCCAATGAACTTCAGATGATCTTCATTAGTGAAGATGAGTTTTTACCTGGGGTTTATAACTGCCTTCATGCAGCCAAAAGGTTTTAAAAATCTAAATCTTTTAACTGGATCCTGAAACTCACAAGTATTTTAGGAAATTATGCTTATATTCATGAATTGCACAAAGGACATTTTATTGTCAAGCAGTGGAACACATTAAAGAAATATAGAACTGAAGATAAAAAGTAGCAAAACTAGAAAAAAGTGAAACCTCATCCTATAAAAAAACAAATTTAAAATCTATTTCCAATATGTAAAAGGCAAGGATTTCTTATAATCCAATAACAGAATGGTATAAGCCAATAGGTTCAAGGAAAAAGGGGTGGAAAAAAAGCACAAATGATTTTGAATAGGTGGCAAGAAAGCATAGCATGTCTCCATATGGACAAAATATAAGTGCAACAGTGTTCAACATACATACAAAAATACTGTAGCTGTAGTGAGGTCTTCTAAATATTAAAAAAGGGTAAAAGTCATAAAAAGGATATCTGCTAAGAGTATATATATATATATATATATATATATATATATATATATATATGTGTGTGTGTGTGTGTGTGTGTGTGTGTGTGTGTGTGTGTGTGTGTGTGTATCTGGAACCACTACTAAATGCCGAAAACCCAAACTACCGACACCCAAAATCCCAAGACCAAATACCCAAAACACTAAAATACCAAAACATCAAAACCATGAAATTCAAACTACCAAAAACTACACTCAACATACACCACACACATACATATACACACACCGCCCCAGAATACAAACACACAAAACTAAACTACAAACAAGCAGGGAGGAAAGCCCCCCTGCACCTGCATGTGGGGGGCTGCACCTCCCACACCCCCTCTACTTAAATATTCTAACTCCAAGGTCGCACTACATACACAAACACACGAAACACCACCACACACCTACATTCCACTCGCACATACACATAAGAGTCACAACACACACTTACACACTAAACCCTAACTAACACATTTAACCATAGATACTTACCTGACCTTCCACCATACCGCAACACCAGAAGCGTGAATGTCAACATCCCGATGATCGAGATTTTGAAATTTGCTCTTCTGGTCTTTCAGTAATTAGGGGTTTTGGCTATATAGTCTCGAGCGTTTGAAATTCAGTATTTCAATCTTTCAAGATTATGTAATGATCCCATAAATATATATATATATATATATGTATATGTATATGTATATATATATATATATATATATATATATATATATATATATATATATATATATATATATATATACATAGTACAGTTTACAATAATCTGTATGCCAACTATTCTGAAATACTGTTTTATACCCAAATGAACAGATAAAGATCAAATTAAGTAATTTATTTTCGAAGCCTCAAATTATTAACGAAAATAGTATTTCATAAGAAATACAAATGACATGCCTTTTACAAGAGTAGAAGCATACTATTGGTTGACAAAAACTGCAGACTTTGAGAGCCCAAAAAGAAGGTACTGACCTTCACACAATAACTAACCAAATAATTATGAAAGAGCAAAATAACTTTTTGTACTCACAATCAAAAGTTCATATAATAAAACTGTAGATAAACCAAAGAGACAGATTTTCTAATTTTAATGTTTAATATGAACAACTTAGTTTCTCTACCTAGTGACAAGTAATTATTTTACTGGATATATATAATTTCTTGGGTGGTGAAAGACAGGGTACCTTTTGGCTAGGCTTATATAGGCCCTAGGGCCAATAGCCTAGTACCTACCTATGAACCTATGAACCTGTCTATATATATATATATATATATATATATATATATATATATATATATATATAGATATATAGATATATATATATAGATATACATAAATAGATATATACTCTTTTAAGAAATGTATCATTGTATATTAACATAGCATATCTGGTATCTTTGTTGTTCATTTTCTATTTCTATTGCCTATTTTATCTTTCTCAGATGTGTGTAATCTCTAGTTATCTAAGTTATGTGGATTGTAGCAAATTCAAATATAATTAGCAACATAAATTAATTACATGGAACCCGACAAGATACCAGACTATCACTGGGTTATCATCAAGGACAGCCTGACTGTTCCCCTCATAACCCTGTTCTTACCTCACAGTTACCACTGGATATGTGTCTGAGTCATGGACAGCAGGCATTATAATACTCCTACAAAGGTCTCCTTCCATTGAGTACAGGAAATAAAAACATGCACTTGCAAGAATTATCTGTAATCTAACAGAACATATTATAATACAGAGCATACATACTTATAGGCATCCTGTAAACATTTAATCTCAACCAGTCTAGATTTGTGAAGGACAAGTCTTCTCTACTGAACCCTGTGGAGTTTTTCCAAGATAGTGGCCAAAACACTGGATAACAGACAGTCAGTGTGCACTCCTCACATCCTATTATCATTTAGTATATGCTTTTGACAATATTTCTTACTCTGGATTTATAAATAAGCTCACCTGCTTCAATATCAATCCCCATGTGACCCACTGGATTGCCAACTTCCTCATAGATGGAGTTCATGCAGTGGGAGTTGAGGTATGGTTACCTCTAAAAGATTTGTACCAAGTGATGTACCACAGAATTCTGTACTAGGTCCACACCTCTTCAGTATTTAAGGTTCTGTTATCAAGTCTGATAGTCTAACATCAATGGTCTTTCTATCACAATGTTTACTAATGACTGCAGTCTTACATACATACATACATACAAATGTTTCAAACAAGGGCATTAATGACCTTTTAGCCTGTCCATATACCAAATCACTTGTCCCCATAATGTGTCCACCCTGTTTTTAAAAATATCTAACACAGTACTTGCTTTAATGTAATTTGGTAGTCTGATATAACCACAATAAGAGAGAAAAGACCAGTGAATACTTCCCTTTTCTTTGTTTTGTTAAAATAACAAACGTTGCCAAAAAAGCACAGCTAAAGCCATCACACTTCTCTAGTGCCTTGGCTGATTTAGCCTTCACAGAGTATAATTTCCTTCATGCACTCTATCCTAATCCCTTACTAGTTCTAAAATCATGGCCCCACATTTTTTACAATACCACAATGGTATCCTCCGTGGCTTAAAAGCCACTATTTTAGAACAAGTAAGGGCTCAGGATGTTATAAACATGAAAAAAAAAAAGCTTTGGAGAACGGAATCCATTTTTATTCTTAAATTTAATACATTAATTCCATGGGGATTAAATAAAGAATGTCATTGGAAGTGTTTCCTTTAATGTAATTGTTTAATATATACATGATTGGATAATTGCTTGTATTGTAGTATTTAAGGGTTGAGTGCATGAAAGAAATTATACGCTGTAAAGGCTTAACCAACCAAGGCACTAGAGAAGTGTGTTGTTTTTTTGCTGAACTTTTTCCCAATGTTTGTTATTTTAATAAAACATAGAAAAGAGATGTATTCACTGGTCTTTTCCCTCTTATTGTGGTGGTATTGTGCTATTGTTCCATTGAATACATGGTGAAGCTAATTTGGTAGTCTGTTTCATGTATCAGCTACTCTCTCAGAGAGCCAATTAGTAAACTTCTCATTCCTACAGAATCTTCTACATAGGTTGTCTGATGATTCTCTAGTACTTTTTGATAACTCCAAATATTCCCAGAGGTAGTCGTCTCTAAATGCCTTATATACCAGAATAAGAACTCCTCTTAGATATCTATAAGAGACACTGTACAAGTTCAAATATTTTAGTCTTTCATAATAACTTAAATTTTCACATGCATGGATGCCCTAGGCATGTTTCTGCTGCACTCCTTACAGTTTACTCATGCATGTTTTCTTATAAGATTCCATATTGTTATTCCATACTCAAGTCTGAGTCTAATGTAACTAAGAAACAATGACTTCATCGTTTCTGATCCCCTAGACTTTATAAATATTTTTATACAACCTATAGTTCTATAACTATGATTAACCAATTGGTTGATGTGATTAGAAAAACTCAAAGCTAAATCTACCCATATACCTAGGTCCTTAAACTAATCTAGAGGTTCAATCACTATGTGCTATATTAAATATTCATCTTTCAACTTATGTCTCCCAAATCTCATATGCTTAGTTTTTGATATATTTATCAGCATATTATTCTCTTGTGCCTAGTCAATTTAGTCAAGTTATTTTGCAGAAATGCCTTATCTGTAACACATATAATTAGTTTACCCAATTTTAGGTCATCTGCATATAGATTGTAGAATACTGCAGATGAAAATGTTAGGTCTTAAAGATGCAATCTAAACAAGTAATGGCCTAGGATAGAGCACTGTGGGACACCCTGATTGTAACCAAGAATTTCACCTGTCCAATTGTTTTATGATAGTTGCCATGTCCTATTTGTAAGCCATGCAGCTATCCATCTTATCAAGAGTACATCAATACCTAGTTGTTCTAATTTATTGATCAGTGTTTTGTGTATGACTCTGTCAAATTCTGAAGTTAAATCTTTACAAATTACACCACCGCACATTTTTTTTTATTCATAACTGTTATTATATTGTTATAGAACATCATGTTACAGGTGGTATTAAATCTATTTTCAAGATATGCATGCTGATATATGGTTTCAAGTCCCAACCTCTCCAATTTTGACAATAACTTATCCAATATTACCTTCTCCATTATTTTTCCACAACATGAGAGTAGAATTAAGGGTCTATATGACTGTGGGGTTGTCCTACTTCCCGTTCCCTTAAAGACAGGTTTAATAAGTACATGTCTCCAATCTTAAAAAAAATCTCCCTATATTTATATGACCTAATAAATAATAGATATAATGGTACTATAAGTTCTTGCTGAAGTGTTCTTGGGTCATTATTAGTAATTCTGTCTTCTCCCTGTGCTTTGTTTGGATCCAATTTGTGCAGATCTTTTTCAATATAATCTAATATGATTCCACTGTCTGAGGTTACCTGGACAGCAGTAGAACAACTTATCACCTCCTTTGTGGATCCAAACTTGTTTGCATACGATTTTGTAAATATATCTATAATTTGTTGTGTCTGAGAATAAATTTTAGAATCTATGCAAAGCTTATCAATTTGTATGTCTTTACTCTTTCTACATCTTATGTATCTATAAAAGCTATTATGCTCGATATCTTTAAATACATTTTCTTCAAATTTTTCTTGATTTTGTCTCACACTATGCTTAATTTGTTGGTCCAGCTTGTTGATTTCAGTTTTCAAAGTTGCAGTTTGACCTCTCTACCATTTCTTATATTTTTTGTCTTTCACTTTAAACAGGTATCTTGTTCTTAGGGAAATATATCCCCCTGATGTTGTATGCCTAGATCCTGGTGTTATTTTTTTTTTGCATTCAAACAAGTTTTCTTTCAAAACTTTTCACATTCCATCTGCAGTTTTTCCACGGATCACCTCACTCCAGTTAATTTTACATAGTGACTGTTTTGCTTCCATAAAATCTGTAATTAACCTACTGTGCATTGGTTTTGATTTCAGGTTGGTAGAATTATCTAGCAACAAATTGACCATCATAACCCCATGATCATTGCACATCATTGGTGGTAAAACTTGACTTGAAGTAACAGTAATTTCTTTAGGAACACAAACAATGTGTAGTATCTTTTATTCCTTGGTAGTTTTTTTTTTTTTTTTTTTTTTTTTACAGTCTGAAGCAATTATTCTTCCTGATCATGTGCTGCGAATAATTTCCTTACTAATGTTGTTGAATCAATATTATTCCAGTCTGTATGTGGTCAATTTAAGCCCCCCCAGTTAATATTCTTCCTTCCCCTAGTTTATGCAAGAAATGTAGGAATTCCTCTATCATTTGACGCTGGTAGTCTATACACTCAAACAATTGCCATATGTTCCCGGCTTGTCTTTATTGTCACAGTTACACAGTCTATAATATTGGTGCTATCATTGAGCATGTAATAATCAGAGGTCTCATAAATATTTTTAATCCCTATCATAACACCTCCATCTGATTTTTTGTTAGACTGTCTGTTACAGTAAAAACATTTATATCATGACAGAACTGGTTTCCAGTCATTGTTCTTTAACCATACTTCACAAACAAACAACATCAGTCCTGTGTAAATGCAGAAAAATTTCCAATAAAAAAAATGTATTATTAATTCTCCTAGCATTAACAACCATCAGAGATGCATCAAATGTTGCTATATGTGAACCGATACATTTTTGACCTGGCAAAAATCCTGCCTAGTGTTTGTCAAATATTGCAAAATATCTGCTGCAAAAATTCTCTTTCCTGATCTTTACAAATGTATGCCATTCTGTCTGAATACATACGCCCAGAACTAGACTTGGATGCTCTACACATTTCCATTATTTTAAAATGGGACATTTTTCCATTTAGGTTTTTATCCCCAAAATATTTTCATTCATAGTGACCTGACTATCCTTTCTATATGTGAATTGTGAAGAATATGTCCTAACACCAGTACAAGCTATACTATCTAAGAGGGCTGTAAGTTCCTTACTAACAGTCAAAAAGTCCTTGCGGATGAGATGATTTGTACCAACATGAATAAAAACAGATCCATATTTCCTTACATCAAGGCATTGCAAGGCTTGCCTCACATCTTCTATTTTTGCTCCTGGCAAGGATAACACTAGTTGATATTCATTATCTTTTCTGCAGATGTAAGTATCAGTTCCTCTAATAATTGAATTTCCATTTACAAGAATATATTTTCTGACCAGATCTAAAGACCCTTCAGATTCTAATACAATAATATCTACTCTACCAGTTGTTACAAAGGAATAATCTTCACCACCATTAGTCTTATTATTTGCACAGTTTTCTTTGTGTATTAAATTTGTAAGCATACAGTACTTATCCAGCTGGCTTTGTACATCCACAGCTTGAGCCATGTAGTCAACATCTGTCTTTGTCTTCTTACAGTAATGTACAATAATTGTGCTATCATTAGCTCTAATAGATACCCATGGTCTAAAACTTAGTCTAAAAGTGCATTGTAGCACTATTCAGTAAACAGGAAAAGCCCTGAACCTACAATACTGAAATACCACCTCAAGGCTCATAGTTATTGAGGTCCTACTTATGTTCATGGACAACAAGCTCTCATTTGAAAACCATGTATTATGCCTTGTTAAAAAATCCTTCTACCAAACAGAAAACTACTGAAGATATATCCTACACATTCAAGAAAGTTATTTCCTTTCTCTGCACCTTACTAATGGCAATAATAGAATATAATGTTGTCTTTAGTATGTGCCTATCAATGCATGTTATCTAACTTGATAAACTCCGTTGACTCTTAACAAGGAAAATCTAAGTTATTTCTATCCAAACAGGTGAAAACCCTTTCACTCTTCTCTGTCTCATAGATCTTTGTGCAGAGAACATGTAGTCCACCCTCTCACTCTCATCTATAAACATTGCAACTCAAAAAAATGTCATGCCAAATAATTATAAAAACTGCTATTATAAAAATAGCTCCTAAACAAGCAAGGCCTTCCAACTGTTCTGACTTTTGATCCATCTCTATCCTTCCCATCCTTAGAAAGTGTTAGAAAAACTAATCTAAACTCAACTCTCCTGTTGCATCTAACAATATCACATCTCTCCTATGAACAGCATGGATTCTGGGCAGGCCATATCACCATAATAGCAATTTTGATTCCACAGATGGCTTCCTACTAAACACAGACAAAGGCAACATTGCTGGTGCCTTTTTGTTGATATGACTAAAGCCTTTAATACAACTTCTTGGGTATATCTGCATAAGCGAGACCTTAACTTAACATAAAAACATCTTAGAAAACAGGAACTTTAAAATCACCCTGGAGAATTCCCTTTTTGACTCTACACAGCTGACCAAAGGGATTCCTCAAGGCTCCATTGTCTCCCCCATGCTATTCTCACTCTTCATTAAAAAGCTACCCTTAAACAATCCTCAGGTCAGACAACATGATCCTTTACAGTTCCAGCCAATCCCATGTCACAACTTTATTATGACATGCATCTCATTCATAAATGACTAATCCAATATATTCTTTTTCTAAACCTTTTCTAATACCAAAATAATATTCATTGATTCCCTACACAGAATCCCCAACTATCAAAATCACCTTACCATTTCTGACTTCAATAATTCCAGCATCACATCCAAAACCACCTTCAAGTACCTAGACCTCAGGCTGGACCAGTCTTTGAACTTCTACTACCACAAAGAAAAGAAACAAAGCAAAATTAGCACACTACTTTTCTGTGATAAAACAGTTGTTCCATTTATCTCTGTGCCTGCCAGGGCAACAATTGGCAAGGGACTTCTTCTAATCCAATTCAAGTAAAGCCTTACATTTTTTGATTCAGCCTCCAAATACAATACAACTTCCCCCAAACCATTTCTAACTCTATCTGTTGTTTCATCACCAAGTCTCCACCTAAAAAATCACCACAGCCTCATGCTTGAAAAAGCCAAATTATCTCGTATACCTTAGATCTGTTTTTACGTGGCACAGTCTTTCACAGATGATGTAACAAGGGGAAATACATTTTCAGGCTGTAAACAATTATGCTTAAATGAACAGGTTCTTGTGCATCTGACATAGAGTCAGACCTGCCTACTAATATTGTTTAATAATTTTGAATCAATATGTTTTTACAGGCATCCACTGTAGGAAGGATTCAAAAGATAAGTATTGGTGACTGGCAAAAGCTCCCAGCATTTCCCAATAGTAGTGTTTAAGCACACCTAGCTAAGCAAAAAGAAGGCTGTAATCTGAGTCCTCATTAATAACTTATCATGGAGTTCAGTAATGAAGTCTCAAGGGTAGTCAGTAACCTGTGCAAAGAAAACTCTACAAACTACTGCAGCTTCACAAATTTATTCCCCTTGCAGATAGACTTCATGAAAAAATATCCTCATGCAACCCGAGGCACTACTCACAAGCTACAGTAACTCTCATTACCCCTAGTACCAAACTCCACAACACTGTACATGTGTTTTGCTCTCTGGTATCTACTCTTTGGCAAGCTCTCCTCATCAGCATAAAGGAAATCTACTCTTATTTTAAATTCAAAATGTAACTCAAAATGCATTTCTTCATCCAAGCCAAATGCTCGTGCTTCAGGACATGTCACCTAACCTACATCCTTAAAAACTCTCTTCTCCTCTCTTAAGATTTGCTGAAGATTGACCCACTACAGAAACTAATGTACGCATTGCACATTATATTCTGCTTGATTGTACATTGCACTGTGCTTGTTTACTAAAATGCAAATATACATTCTTCTATGTAATTAGTCTGTTTGTGAAACATTCTCCCCAGGATTCAGGAAGGTTCCATGCAGGAATAGCTTATTCCTGCATGGAAGCGACCGTTTAGGAGCAGCATGGCAGCGTGCCATGCATAGTAATGAAGGCACGCTGCCTCAGCTCCTAAACGGACATGGAGAGTGGATGAGTGCAGTGGGCGTGTCTGAGAGTAGAGCTCTCACAATATACATGCCCCCGCAGTCAAGAACTGCCATTTGGCAATTACAATGAGCGAGACCGCTCATAGGGGGTTGCATACCCCGAACAGCATAGATCAATGCAGAATGTTCAGATATGTGGCTCATACATCTGGCCTGTTCTTCATTTACCCTGCCAAATCACTGGGATGATCTCATCAATGAAGTCTGAAATAATGGCAAACATATGAGTGTCAGACTTCAAATCCGTCAGAAAATGTACATAAAAACAAATCCTGTTACCCTAGCAACACACCAAGTTTATAAGAGCAATATTTAAAATATAATAATATAAACACTTTTTTTATCAAACAGATTAAATGTAACCATAGGTGCGCAGGCTTGCCCCTTGCTTAGCTACGCATACTGTAGCTTAAATGGCACAAGAAGATACATATCAAGATACATGCAAATGAAGCAGTACTGCAATAGTGTAATGGTCAGAGCATTCACCTTATGAGCAGTCATTCCTGCTTCAATTTTCACTCTAGTAAATTCCATTCTCCATGTCAAATCACTTTATGAAAAATATTTTTTGTTGTATAACCTACTAAATAACATATATTTCTGAACTGGAGTACTGCATTAAATGCAGATGTGAAGTGTGATTGTAATAATGTTGCAAAATCCGCAGATAAACACAAGTGCCCCATACAGTATATGTACACATGGATCAGGGATACAAATTGAAGGTATAATGTGTAATGAATGAGAAATCCATAGAGTGTCTAAACCCACCACCTTCCCAAAAGCCATGTTACATTTCTGTCTAAATTAGTGCAGGGGTAAGCAGGAGTAAGCACTTGTAAGCAGTAGTAAGTGGGTATAAGCCTGTTTGCACAGGGGTAAGCAATGCACACACAGGTTGAGCAATATTGAAGCTAACTCTCTGTAAGCATATTTAACTGGACGTTAGCATTGCTTACCATTGTGCAAACCCATGCAAACCCGATTACAATTGATTAAAAGTGCCTTAATCACTCTGTATCCAACAACCGCTGTTCTGCCCTGCAACAAAATAAACACCCCTTGCAGGACCCTGTACATTATAATCACAGTAGTTAACCAGTAAGCCATCACAGCAGTACACAAGATTGAGGTATCACCAAACAGATGCTCACTATAGGAAAATCAAAATTAACATGTGAAAGGAATCTATATACAGTTTTATATTGTATAACCTACTACATAAGGTAAATATGTGAACTAGAGTACTGCATTAAGTCCAGATGTGAGGTGTCATTTAATAAAGTGTTGAAATCTCACAATAAACACGAGGACCCCATACAGTGTACGTACACATGAATCATGGATACCAAACACATATATAGCATGTAATGAAGGAAAAATCAATGCCGAACAGCAAATAGTGTGCAGATTAAAAATGAAGCAATGCTAAGCATTGCACACCCCTGCTTACTAGGTGTAAGCAATGTGTAGGCCAGCTAAATCAGCTTGCCCATTGGTATACCCCTTTAAGCAATGCCAACCTTAGGTAAGCAGGTTTGCCCATAGCTTAGCATTTTCAAAACCGTCCAATCACGGCAAAGTGTGGGAAATCGGCCCTATTTAAACCCCACAGGCGGGAATACTTCTCATAACTGGTTGCAGCTTCCTCCTATAGGCACTATGACTGGCATGGGTGAAGGACTGTGCTTCCAGGCACAGCGCTGGGGCATCCAGGTGTCCAAAGTCATGGCAGGACTCCTTGTTAAAGACCATGACCAGAGACTGCTGCAGGGTCAGTACCAGGGTTCCCAATATAAAGTGGAAACCTGGGACCACCTCGCCCATGACCTCACCAGTGCCACTGGCATCCTGTGAACTGGTGAGCAGGTCAGGCATCACTATGCCGACCTGAAAGTGAAAAAGATGGAGCTCTTGGATCAGTGGCTCCAAGAGGCTAGGCAGATAGTTGATGTCCCAGCCATCTGTAAGTATCAGTCTACTACCTGTTTAATAATTGCCAGCTTATGTATATTATGAACAGGTATGGCTAAATATTCCTCTTATGTCTTTGACAGTGGCAGACGAATGGGCTGTGAACCAGGAAGCCCATGCCTGTAGACTGCAGAAGTTGCATCGTGAGGCAGGTTAGTAATAATCTTGCATGTACTGTCATAAGAAATAAATCTAAAAGTAATAGAAAGTTAATTGCCAGTATAAAACCTGTATTGTGTGTGGCATGTACTGAATAAACTAGACAATATGGTAGGAAGAGTCTCATATAGGTTGTATGCTAATAAAAGGTTAACAGCCTGGCAATAAAGGTCTAATTGCTGGACTGCTTGTGTTTACTCTGGTATCATATGGTAATGTAGTGTTGCAATCTCTTAATAGTACTGTTGTGTTAAGCACTATTGCCCACACTGTGCTACATAAATAAAATGTGTAGGAATGTCTGTATATGACTGTTGTAATCAGAAGAGGTCATATTGTACAACTGAGAGAGACTTAGAAAGAAAACAGTGAAAAGATAGACAATATAATCCAAATAGCACACTCAACTGAAATGTGAAGTGTTGTATTTTTAGCACACACAGCCATGGTTTGAATCCTGGGAGTGGTAGTAAACTGTAGGCAGAATCATACCCCACAACTGTACAGATATTGTCAGAAAGTCCAGTTAATTGGTGTAAGTCCCCTGTCTGTCACCCTGCCCCCCTGGCAAATCAGTGGGATGATCCCAGAAGTTTAGACATACAACTGATTGTCACACATCCTAACTGTCAGGAATATATCCATAAGAACAAACCTGTCACTCTAGCAACTCACCAAAGTGTTATGAGAGTAATAAGCAAATTATGTCCCAAATCCACCACCATGTTGTGAAGCTATGACCAGAGTGTGTGCAGTAGCAAAATGAGACGTATGTGCATAATAATAATGTGGAATCTGGTAATATGTGTGACAACATTCAGGTAGTGATAACAAATCCCCCTCCCCCACACACACAGGTCTGTTTGTCAGATATGAAAACTGCCTAGAAATAAAAGATTGAAATCCTGGACTGGTACTGTTTAGTCTGGTACTGTATGGCAGTGTTAGTGTTGCAGTATCTCTGACTAATAAGGTATTACTCATCACTGTCTTCAACACAGTGCTACATAATAAAACTGTCTAGGAAACCCTGTATAAGAGTGTTGTAATTACAAGGTTAGATTGTAAAACCATGAGAGACTTATAGAAAGAATTCAGAGAAAAGATACATAGCAAATATCTATATAGCACACCCAACAATCCACTGTTTTATTTTAGCACACACAGCTATGGTTCAAATACTGGGAGTGGTAGTAAGTTGTATGCAGAATCATACCCCTTGACTGTACAGATCTGTCTGGAATGTCCAGAGAATTAGCCGATATCTGCTGGCTATTCCCCTATTCCCCTGGCATATCAGCGTACTAATCTCTGACATTTAGGCAACATTTAATGTCATATAACTGACTGTCAGGCCTGTAAATATTTGGAAAATGTCTATGAAAACAAACTTGCCATTGTACAAATCACCAAAGGTTTATAAGGGCAATAGTCAAAACATGTCCTGATTTCACATGCATGTTGTCAAGACATGCCCAGAGCATGTGCAATAAGAGATGGAGAGGTATGTGCATAACATCAACCTGAAATCTGGGAATATGCGTAGAAACTGTCAGGTAGTATTAACAAACAATACCTCCACAGGTATACCAGGTAAGAGGTTTATACTGCAGGTAAATCACAGTTCATCCCCCAAATTCACGAATCTTCCGTGTAAGACTAAATAAGTCTTACTCGGAGACTGCAGTTGAACGATATGATGTCAGCGTGCCATGCATATTCATGAGGGTATGCTGACTCCACTCCAAGTCTAACACGGACCATGCAGGAAGGCAGGGGGCGTGTCCGACTGCCGAGCAGTCCAAAGGTCCACACCCCTGCAAGTGTCTGAATTGTGAAATGTCAACACACAGGAGCGAGTCCGCTCAAATGTCTACGTACCCAACAGTACACTCCCTCACATTGTAAACCCCCAGTACAGTTATAAAAAGTAAAACTTTTAATTTTATTTTCTAATTCCCGATATAGCTGCCCGTATTTGCACATGTTTGCATGTGTGTGCCCATTGCTAAACTGCAGTTAGCAGTTTCGACATTGAAGAGCATAATAAGGAATGTTTATGCAAATTAAGCCAAATCGCAATAGCGTAGTGGTAGAGCCTTCACACAAAGAGGAGGCATGCATGGTTCAAGTCCCACCACTGCCCTTTCTATTTTATATTTTAAATTAGTATATGAAATAATTCCTGACATATATGAATAAACTTTTACTAAAAAGAATTGAAATGGCCTATGTATCAGTGAACAAAAAAATGTATATTTATAAATATAAGAAGGATCCTGACATGTAATTGCCCGTACTTAAGCAGCGCTTTACCCAGTGCAATATAGTTGCCCATAGCTAAATAGCACTTTACCCAGCGCAATATAGTTGCCTGTAGTGAAGCAGCGCTTTACCCAGCGCAATATAGTTGCCCATAGTTAAGCAGCGCTTTACCCAGCACAATATAGTTGCCCACAGCTAAATAGCGCTTTACCCAGTGCAATCAGTTTGTGCGGAGGTGCACACCGCGCCAACCAGCACACCATAGGGCAACGTGGAGCAACGTAGAGCAAAGTTGCCTAAACACAGCCACACCCCTTACCTTGTCTGGACAGTAGTAAAGTAAAAAGCAATAACAAGGTTTGAACCCAAGACACTGTGCACCATAATCAAAGTACTGAGCCACTAAGCCATGACAGCTTAGGATAAACAATCACTGTTAACATACATATACTTATAAATGGTAGATTAACCATTGCTAAGCAGGTCTGCAGTCAGCCGAGAATTTTCAAAAACGGCCAATCGCAAAAAATTGCAGGAAATGCTGCATATTTAAGCTCCATAGGTGGGAATACTCACCATAACTGATTGTAGTTCCCATCTGCTTTCGAGTTCAATGCTGGGGCATTGAGGAGTCAAAATATATGGTTTGGCTCCTTGTCCACCATCATGAGTCAAGACTCCTGCAGGGCCAGTTCCAAGGGATGGAGTTCAAAGCAGAGGCTTGGAACCGGTTAGCTCATGATCTCACCAGTGCCACAGGCATCCCTCAGACTGGTAAGCAGGTCCATCACCAACATGCAGACCTGAAGAGATGGAAGCAGGACCTACTGAACCGATGGATACAGGACGCCCGTGGGATGCAAGATGCCCCACTACTGAGTAGGAAGCCATGGAATGCAGTATGTAAGACATGCTAATTTAGTCTATATAATGGATAGGTATGTCTCAATATCTCTTCATTTACTTCACAGCTGCAGGTGTCCGTGCTGTGAATCAACAAGCCTATGCAGAGAGGCTGCTAAGGCTGCACCAACAGGCAGGTTAGTAATTATTCTGCATGTATTGTTATATAAAATAGTTGAGAGAGCCTGAAAAAGGTGTTGTAGCCCAATAATAAAGGCATAAAATGCCCTGAATAATTTCACTGCATTTAGTGTTATATAAAATAAGTCAGAGAGCCAGAAAAAGAGTGTAGTAACCCATTAATAAAGGTAAAATAAGTCCAAAATAATATCTCTGCATGTACTGTTATATAAAATAAGTGAGCGAGCCTGAAAAAGAGTGTTGTAACCTATTAATAAAGGTATAATACATCTTGAATAAGTCTTCTGTATGCGCTGCAATATCAAATAAATGAGATAGTCTGTAGAAAGGTGTGTAATGTAATTAATAAAGGTATAATACTTGGAGTGTGTCTGTGTCACTTACTTTGAAATGTTGTTGTACCCTTGCATTATATAAATAGTACTGTTGTAATAAGTGCTGTCAACCCACAGTTGGGCAGTCCCATATAAAGTGGATGATGGAAGTGCCAGTAGCTGTGAAGCATATATACAGTCGTCAATAGTCGGTTAATGGCTGGCATGCATAGGTAAATCTGGCACACGAGTAGCTTGTTAATGTGTTCCCCAGAAATGTGAGTGTGCTACATGAAATTTAGGTTTCTGTAGAAATGTAACTGAAAATGTCACGGGAACACATCCAAATATGTAGATATATAAATATAAATAAAATAAATAACTATGTATCAGTAACATCTGCATCTAGGACAGTTAGTATGTCAGATAAAGGTCAGGTATATAATGAACTAGCCAAACCTATTACTCAACCTAATGCATGTTGCCAAGTGTAATAATACATGTAGGGGATATACAACTGCAGTCAATAGGAATGTAGTGTAGACTAAAAGTACTTATAAGATGTTAATTTAGGTTTCTTTCTACACCCTACTGTATGTGCATAAATAATGCAATTCCACACCTCAATGGGTATGTCTAATCTCAAAACATTTGTTGGGACATATGTCCTATTGTTCTATAAATATCTGCATTTACTTTGATGCATGTGCCCTGTTCAAACACCACAATCTTGGTGGCCTGTTGCCACCAATCATCCCTGCATGCCGTTGGAATATCTACTGTCGTTCAATATATGCATGTATTATGCTTGCTGTTCAACTGTTGGAACCTTGGTGTGTTGGGTTAATGGGAATATTACTGCATGCTGTTACAACTAATTTGGAATGCTGTTGTTTATGTTGCAATTAACCACACCCAATCACAGAACGTATAGGAAGGCCGGTCCCAGCGAACCCACCTGTCCCTCCTCGGCTGGCGATTGCACCTGGCACCAGCAGGTCCGGTGCCTAGCCCGGGCTCCCATCCTTCATTGGTCCTGTGCCACCTTTGGGTGGAAGAGCTGCAGGGATGGGGCTCGTCCCCCAGTGCACACGTGGGTGGAGAACGGCCACCTGTCACCCTCCGAAGGGTCCGGGCTGTGGTGCATAGAGAGATCCAGCATTCAGTCATTGATCCCCTACACCAGCTCGAGGCGAGAGTGACCTGACTCATGGGTGAGCCTGCCCCTCCTACGCATCCCGCAGCACAGCCACCTTCGGGGCTGTGAAGGTGCAGTGGTGACTGCCCATGAGTAGGGATCACAGTTCCATTGTTACCATCTGTGGGCTCATGGGTTTGCGATTTCCAAACATCCTCCCTGTCAATTGTGTTCACCCACCCCATGTGTCATACTCCACCCCGTATGCATCTTCTTTGTCTTGTCTCTTTACCTCCCCAACCTACCTCCCCAAATATACCTACATCCTCTACCTCACTTTCCACTCTCACCTGAAAAAAAAAAATCTGTTCCCACAAAAAACTCATGCCCCATACATAGCTGCCCATTTCACACACATGTCCGCTGGACATGTAAACTTATAATTATAATTGGGAGTACAACATACTTTGTTGTTCTCACCCCTCTCTCAGGGGTGGAAGGTTTCATATTTCACTCCAAATTTATTGCATATGCACAGCTGTTGCTGGTAAAGAAATGGGCAGCTATGGACCTTCTCTACACCCGTCCTGCACATCCCGAACTTGTTTCCCTACTGTCTTTCCCACTTTGTGCCCCCTTTTTCACCACTTTCCTATCTCCCCATTTTCTTTTCTTTCAAAGAGTAAGCACTTTTAAGCAGTAGTCAGCAGGTTTAAGCGAGTGTGCGCATGTGTGCGCTTAGCTAAGTATTGCTAAGCATCGCACAAACCTGCGCAAACCTGCTTACCACTGATTAAAAGTGCCTTAGTCACTCTGCATGGCAGGGCCCTTGTTCTGCTGAGCAGCAAAATAAAACACCTCTGTCAGTCTCAAACCCTGGACACACTACACTGCATGAAGTACCACTAGGCCACAGTAGATTTACAACAAGTTGGTGCTGTAATAAATATATCATGCATTACAATGAGTGAATGTAAAGGGAAAATAGGAATGTCATAGCACAAATCTTGTTCTGTGGATCTTTACCAGCAGTTGTTGTGGAATTGCATGACATGACTGTGAAAAGAGAACCAGCCATCCTAGCAGGAAATAATGTTACAGTAGCACTTTACAAACCCCACACAGTATCAGAGCAGGATAAACACTGGCATATTTGAATAGGGCAGAGGCTGTATTCCCAACTGTGACTGCTTTCCAGGGATATCCCTGATTCGTAAACAAATGTTAGCTTTGTCCATCAGAATCCCTCTGAAAAGTACTGATGGTAGGCCGAAGATTGGGGAATTACACTTAATGAATAATGTCAATAAGTAATAGTACACATTGCATGCACATCAGAAAAGGTGTATTAATACATATGCTCTGATTCTCTCACAGTCTCAACTTAATGTCTGTAATATATTACAGGTGTACCCCACTTATATGTACCTTTCCCTGAGGCCATTCCAATATATACCTGAGTGTATCAGAGGCCTGGCAGAGGCAGAAACACACAAGCATTTCAGCTTGTCTGCTGTTACACACTTTGCAAATAGCTTTGGAACAAGTCCCACAAGCATACCCTTATGTAGGAGTACAAGACAGAAATATCAAAGGATGTAGCCATGTACTGTTAGCAACCAACTGTGAAAATGCCATTGTTACAGTGCAGAAAAGACCGGTGCGGTGCACAGACAAAGAATAATAGGCTAACCTCTGGCTACCATCTGGATATGTCCACACGTGGGAGCTACGCAGACAGACTACTTGCCTTGTTAGACTAACAGGTACACAGCAACCCTGTATGCTCAGCAAGATAAACATCACACAATAATATATAATGCTCTCTGTACGTCTGCACCCCTACCCAAAATAACAATATACCTGTGTATTCAGGCTCTACCAAGGATGTAGGTAGGCAAACTCAGTACTGAAATGTGTCCAGTTGTCTTGAGCAGCCCGTGCTAATGTCAACACAAATAAACAACAAACTGTTCAGAAGTGAGGTAATTAATATTTACAGTATAGTAGTTCACAAACTGTTCATGTGCCAGAGGAATACATTGCAATAACTACTTTTGTATGGCAGTTAATTGTCTAATTAGAAAAAAAAGTACATACTCCCATATATCTTGTGTAAGCATGTATAGGGCTGAGTAAAATTCTACACTGACAAGTGTGTACTAAAAGCAGCAACATTCAGGTTTGAGTACAACATGCAATTCACTGGCTACAACCCTAGCTTCAGAGATAAGAAGTATATCAACCTTCTGACTGACACAACGGTGTCCACAGCAAACAAGCATTGGCCCCACTTTGGAAAGCTGAAAGGGCTACGCCTACCTAACCTAGCATGTTATAGCAGTGGGCTGCTATGACAGTGAGTACTG
>NC_056727.1:514768646-514853646 GCF_019279795.1 Protopterus annectens | reverse complement strand
CAACCAGTGCACTGTAGCTGGTGTAACATGCAAGTGTGACTGCATATAACCTGGGATACTATCCATGTATGAAACAAATCCAAAGAGAAAAGATTATGGTACTATCCATGTATATCCAGGTCTCCCATATAGAATACTCACACCCCTTGTTCCTGTAATGCCAGCACATAGAAACATATTAAATACAGGGAATTAAGTACACTTATTAAAGATGCCATTACCCTGCTATTTTATCAGACTGGAATGTGATCACTGGTTACCAGCACTAAGCTATGCTTAGCAGGTTTCAGCATTGCTTAAATGTAAATTCTAAGCAGAATTGCACACTGGTAAGCGAAGCCTACACGGTATAAGTGCCTATTCGTTTAACCGTATGTTAGCATGGCTTACTGTCAGACAAACATGCACAAACATGTTCAAAGCTGCTCAAAACTGCCTTAACCACTCTGTATTCAGCAGTCCTTGTTCTGCCTAGCAAAGAAATAAACAGCCCTTGCAGGTCTTGAACACAGGACACTGCACTCCATAGCCTGTGCAATTTACCAGCAAGCAACCTCAGCTGTATCATTTGAGTATGTTTTCTCAAACATACCCTTCTTCACAGTCAGTTTACAATAGGGAAGATATAGGGCAGGATTCACGAAGTCTCCGTGTAAGAGATACATGGCTTACACGGAGGCTGCAGTTAAACGGTGTGACATTAGCATGTCATGCATATGCATGAGGGCATGCTGAATCACACCGAAGGCTAACACGGTCCATGGAAGACAGTAGGGGGCGTGCCCGTAGGCCGAGCCCTGCAAGCGGACATGCCCCAAGAAGAGTAAAATTGCCCAAAGTAAACACCCATGACAGAGGCCATGGAAATGTGAATAAACACAACACAACACATGCCCCCACAGACTATGAACATAAAATATATAAATGAACATGTCATATATTTTTTTTAAATCGTAAAGATGTTTGCCCGTGAGTGCGCTCATTTGCGTGGGCGTGCCCGTAGCTTAGCCACAGTTAGCACTCAGTGGAAAAGGATATAAGAACTAAATATGCTAAATAAACCAAGAAGCAATAGTGTAGCGGTAGAGACGTCGGCTGAAGACCAGGCATTCATGGATGGAGCCCCAACAATAAGCACAAAACAAGTCCCTGACAAACATGTACACATATAAAATCATAGTTCATGTAAAATGTAATGAAATAGTCCATTTATTTTGAAGAAATGTGAGATAACAAAATAATAAAAAATGCCAGATGTACCTATAGCTGAGCTACAGTTTAACAAGGTGAGTGCATCTGCCCGTAGGTGAGCAGTGGTTTAACAGATGTAAAATGAGTGTCCAAAGGTGAGTAGTGGTTTAACAGATACGAAATGAGTGCCCGTAGATGAGCAGTGGTTCAACACATGCAAAATGAGTGCCCGTAGGTGAGCAGTAGTTTAACACGCTGAAACTGTGTGCCCCTAGCTGAGCTGAGGGTAATATGCGTGCTGACAGCCAAATAACGCGTAAACCAGCATAACCCATTTGCGTGGAGCTGCGCACCACGCCAACAAGCTAACCGACGGGCAAAGTTGAGCAAGCCGTATCAAAACTGGCTTTACACAGACACACCCCTCAGCATGTCTAGACAGTCATAAAAAACAAAAAAGTAGTGGCCAGGTTCGAACCTAGGATACTATGCACCATAGTCAAAGTACTGAACCACTAAGCCATGACAGCAATACCTACGAATTCAGTAATAGCAAATATACAGGAATGAATACAAAGTGGAGCATGACAAAGCAGGTTTTGTGAAGTTGATACAATTCCAAAATGGCCAATCCCAGATATGTGCGGGAAAAACGGCATATATAAGCCCCATAGGTGGGAATACACAGCATAAACGATTGTAGAACTGACTTGCAGCCAGAATGTCAGGAGTAGGTGAGGGTAGTTGCTTTCGAGCACAGAGGTTGGGCATTGAGGAGTCCAGATACATGGTCTGGCTCCTAGTCCACAATCATGAGGCCCAAATCATGCAGGGCCAGGTCCTGTGGGGAGCATATAGGGCTGAGGCATGGGACCGGTTGGCTCATGATCTCACCAGTGCCACAGGGATTCCAAGGACTGGTGAGCAGGTTCGTCACCACCATGCGGACCTGAAGAGATGCAAGCAGGACCAATTGAACCTTTGGATCCAGGAGGCCCGGCAAATTCCCAACGCCCCACTACTGAGTAAGTTACATTTAATTATGTATGTAAGAGATGTGTATTCCAATATTGCTTCATTTATATTACAGCTGCAGGTGTCCGTTCTGCGAACCGCAGAGCCTATGGCGATAGGCTGGTGCAGTTGCGCCACCAGGCAGGTCAGTAATCCTCTCCCAGTAACTGTAAAGAAATATAAAAGTATGACAGTTAGCAAAAGAGTGCAGTGTAGTCACTAAGTAATAGAATGTGCAAGTAACAGTGTAAGAGTGTTTGCAAGTATTACTTGATTACAAAAGTGTGTTGCAGTCTGTAATCCAAACAGAAAAATGAAAATGTCTGAAATAAAGTCTGAAATAAAGATGCCCCACCTGTAATATAATAGTACACAACCTGCAGCAGGCTGAAAAGTACAGCTGCAGAAGATGAGCAAATCACATGTGTGAAATATACCCCTGTTGAAATACTGAAACATGACAGAAGTGAGACTGCTGGAAAGGATTGTAATAACTACAGGTAAAACATGTCAATAAAGCCTAGAAGTAAGTACCATCCTGAATAGTAAAATGAAAACAAGTGAGAGAGTGTGAGAAAGAGTTATGAATCCACCAATAAAGTAGTAATAACCCCTGAATAAAGTATACTGCAGTCAGTACAGAATGAAATGAATGTGAGAAGCAAAACCAAATGGCGAAATCTGTTCAAAGTGTTTCTGCAGCTGGAATGTGTATCCCAAAATCTGGATATGTTGCTCTCAGTCTGCAATATGCAGATAGTATGATTGTCTGACATACCAAACATCCACAGTTGTCTATAGCTATATAAAGCAAATGTAGCAGGATAATGTAGCTGAACAAAGCCAGATATGAATGTGTATGAAGAACAATAAAATGTATATTGATGTAGCAGTAACAGTCCTATCACCAAATTGAAGTAGTTATCATATAGGAAACTGTAGTTAGAACAGTAGTGTGTATATATGTGCAGCTATTAGAAATGTACAGCATATGTATTGGTATTCGAAGGTGTTAACATTATTTTCTTCACCCCACCCTATAACCACATATAACCCATTCCACGTGAAAATGGTATGTGCAATCACAATTAACACCCCTGGACATTTGTCCTGTTGGGTCATAAATATTTGCATGTCCGTTGATGCATCTGCCCTGTTCATACATCCAAACCTGATGGTCTGTTGCCATCAATCAACCCTGCATGCTGTTGGACTGTGTATTGCTGTTCATATTATGCATGTGTTATGCTCGCTGTTCAATGGTGTGAATATCTGGGTGTTTGGTTAATGGGAATACAAATGCATGCTGTTACAACTAATTGCGAATGGTATTATATATTACTAACCCAAACTGTCATGACATAATGCAAAACATAGGGCGACAGGGAAGGCGGGTTCCAGCAGACCCACCTCTCCCACCTCAGCTGGCGAGTGCACCTGGCACTAGTGCCCAGTCTGGACCCTCCTCCTGTGGCCCTGTGCCACCTGCGGGTGGAAGCACTGCAGGGGATGGGGCTCGTCCCCCCTCTGCAAGTGTGGCCGGAGGAGAACCACCACTCACCCTCCGTAGCGTCCGGACTGTGGTGCGTAGGGAGATCCGGGACTCTGTTCTTGGGCCCCTATGCCAGCTTGAGGCACAGGTGGCACAACTTACAGGCATGCCTGTTGCCCGGCCTACACAGCCCCCAGCACAGCCCCGTCCTGGGCAGTGAAGGAACAGTGGCAACTGCCCATGGGTGGGGATATCAGTTCCACTGTTGCCATCTGTGGGCTCATGGGCTCTGGATATCCAAACATCCGTCCTCGTCAATTGTGTAACCCCCCCCACACATTTCATACACCACCCCTGTATGCGTCTTGTTTGTCTTGTCTTTTGACCTACCCAACCTACCTCCCCAGCTATACCGACTTCCTTCACCTGACATACCACTCTCACCTGAAAAAAAAAACACATGTCTGCTGGACATGGAAACTATCAATTACAATTGGCTGTACAACAACTATTATTGTTGTCCTGATACCTCTCTCAGGGGTGGAAGGTTTCAAATGTCACACCAAATTACATACATATGCACAGCTGTTGCTGATGAAGAAATTGGCAGCTATGGGCCTTACCTACATCCCTCCTGCAAATCCCAAGCTTGTTTCCCTACTGTCTTACACTCTTTGTGACCCCTTTTTCACCACTTTCCTGTCTCACGATTTTCATTTCTTTCAAAGAAAATAGCGCGGGTGTGCGCCAGAGTAAGCACTGTTAAGCGGTTGTAAGCGGGTGTGCGCGGAGCTGAACACCAGTGCGCATGCGGGAGCTTCGTGCAAACCAGCGGTAACCTGGTTACAACTGCTTAAACGTGCCTTAGTCACTCTGATTGACAGGTCCTGTAGTCAGTTCAAAAGCAAAATAAAATCCCACTGTCAGTCCCGAACCCAGGACCTTGAAAACAGTAGTCTGCATGACCTACCACTAAGCCATGACTCTTATATAAGAACATTGTGCTAAAATAAATATATCATGTAATAGTAGGAATGAATGTAAAGGGAATATATGATGTATGATACACAAAGCATGTCATTTAGAATTACTGTCAAAACTAGTGGATTTCCATAATAGTACTGTGTGAACAGAAACAGCCATGCTAGTTGGTAGCTAGTAGGTAATAATGTCAGTTAATGTACATATATAAATGTATGTATATTTACATATATATATATATATATATATATATATATATATATATATATATATATATATATAGATATATTGTTGTAGGTGTCATTGTGCATACACACTTACTACAGGAAACAGGAGAGAGGAATGGAGAAATGTGAATCTACAACACAGCCTGAATCATGAGAGAGATACTAACCTTTACACTCACAGAACAGTGTCCACAGCATACCAGCATGGTCCCCGCCCTTACAAGCTGAAAGAGCAATGCCTATCTCACATACCCTTTTATAGCACTGTCCTGAAATCACAGTGAGAACTGCAATCAGTACACAACTGGCTGCATGCAATTAGCAAATGCTGGCTTACAATTGGTGCAGAGGCCATCACATGGACTTATGCAGATACCTACAAAAGCATCCTGTACTCACACTCCACACATGCAATACGTTCATTGCACTGTCTGGAGGCAGAAAGAGAGAGAGAGACAGACAGACAGAGACAGAGGCAGAGAGTGAGAGAAAAAAAAAAAACACAAACAACAACACACGGTACACACACTGAGTCTAAGCTGTCAGCAGTGACAGTAGCAAGCTGTGCCAGCAGCAGCAGGAAGCAGTAGTAGCGGTAACACAACCAGCTGTGACAAACACAGGTAATGTAAAGTAGCAGGTTAATAGTCTGCATACTGTGAACCCTCCATATGTGCCATAGGTCTGTATCTATAGGTATGTCCATGTGATATGTTGTGTGCACGTAGTTCCACCAAAAGGGGATGACTATACATTACATGTCAGCCAGTGTTAGGCCATGATCCTGGCAGCAGTTTTCTGTTGCAGTGAGGCCCGTCTGTAGGATGTGTGTGTCAGCTGGTGTAACGACTATGGCACTTAGTTAGCAGTCATCTGGGAACTTTGTCATCCACAACCCGCACATGTTCGCTTTTACATCTGAGAAATAAATGCCAAACAAGAGGGGTCCTAGGACAGAGGCCTGTGGGATACCACATGTGACTGGCATTGAGTCTGACATGGCTTCTACAATATTGATATTATGGATTCTGTATGTCAACCAGTGTGCAACCCATCATGTGACATATGTAGTAACATGTAAGCTAATGAGCTTGTCTATGATGCCTGAGTGGATTACTGTGTTGAAGGCCTTAGGCAAGTCCAGGTAGGCTGTATGGATTGCGTTGCCCTCATCAATGGCTGTAGTGACTGTTTTGAAAGGTCAACCAGGTTCAAAAGGCAGGATCAGCCCATCACAAAAGCAAACTGGCCGGGAACAAGTGTCTGCAGGTACCCAACATCGCTGTATATGCATCCCATACTGAATAATTCCATAGCTTAGCAGACCAGGCCGGTTAGGTTTATTGTGCGGTAGTTCCCAGGGTCAGTAGAGGTGCATCCTTAGTGGAGTGGGACCACTGTTGCTGTATGCCAGTGTTCAGGTACATATCCTGTAGTTTGACCAAGGTTAAATATCAGTCTTATATGCGGTTGTATGTCCTCTTGGAGGTCACGTAGCACACATCCAGGGATACTATCAGGTCACATTGATGCTGTGTGTGACATGTGAGATGAAAGGGAGGTTACATTCAGCTGTGATAAGTATTTCTACTTGTGGGGGAGAAGGAGGGGGACACGTGCACCGAACCTCTCTGCAAGAATGTTGCCAATATCTGTGTGTTCGGTGAATGTTAAGTAGGTGTGTATTAACTCAGAGCATATCTGAGGCATTTGGTCCATATATGTAACATAACTGAAGAAGGCCTTGTGGTTATCTATAGTGTTCGTGGCCATTTCCCTCCCAGAGTAGGCCATGGATGTTGTTATGAGAGACCGTAGCTTATTACCAGTGCTGACCACAGATGCCTTCCCTTAATGTGAATCTGCTCTGTCCTGCAGTAGCCTCCTTCTATTGTTATACAATCTGCCTTTGGCTGGGGTCCACCGGACAGGATGCCTAACCTTTGTGCATAGGATCTGGGTTAGAAATGTGTGTGCATGTTCCATGCAATCTTTGGGATGTCCATGGTAAGCATTCACAAAGGGGTCAGCAGTGTGGGTTGTGGCTTCCACTGGCCCAGTGGGCTGCATGGATACCATATCAGTCCTAACAAGTGAATAACTGTCTAATCACATACATATCAAAGTAGTCTACTGTGCTGGTGGTGGTGGTGGGATAAGTATATCCAGGCCGAGTAACTTGTGTCCAGATCACACTAGTGGATGGAGTTCCACATACAGTACCTTGGTATGAACCCCCAGAGTGAGGTTGTGCATTGGACCTGTCACAGTGTGCTGACCAATGGGGCATGCTACTATGTTGTATGGAATGTGGCAGGTATTGTTGCACAGGTGTTGGCTGAGCACTGATATCTGGCCATGTACTTGTGTATCCACCAAGAGACACACACATGCTACATATGGGAGTAGTAGTATATCAGTACAGTTGAGTATCATGTATAGTATGTGTGCCATATATTGCTGACATAGTCTGCTGATATCCTGTTTGTGTTCTCTTCCAGGGAGATGGCATGTCAGCTTAATCCCGCCTACTCTGCAGCAGAAGATGAGGAGATACATCATAGCCTGGTGCGGGATTATAACATACTGTTTTCCCGCACCAGCCAGAATCAGCAGAAGAGGGCTGCACTGTCGCAAGACCTTGTCCGTAGGGTAAATGACATTGGCACGCATAATATGACATATGAGCAGGTACGACATCACTGCAGTGATTTAATCAGAAATGTCCATCAGTGTGTGTCAGATATCCACAGGCAACAGGTTGTCACAGGAGGTAGGGTGGCCACACCCCCCCTCACCAGACTGGAGGGGCTTCTCCTAAGTGTTGTGGCTCCAGCCCCGGAACAGCAACAGTAATACACCTGCATCATGATGGAGGCTGGATCCACACAGCAGCACGACATGGAGCATGCAGGTAATATGCCATATGTACACTTGATTGTTCTGTACACTGTTAGTTTATGCATGTGTAAGGTGTGTCCATGGTATGTAGCTGTCAACATAGTATGTAATTGTGCAGGTGTGATATTGGCAATATCAGCAGCTGACGTGTGAAAGACAACTGGTGTACTACTGCACTGTATCTTATGCAGTATCAATGGCACAGTTGTGCCCACTGACATTAATCTCCTCATTTCTGCAGAACCCTCCGGTGTTACAGCAAGGCAGGCCATCCATGCTGGTGAGTGTGTTTAACAATACCTATAATAGTCTTGATAGTGCTAGTAATACTAGTGTAACTCAGTAGTGCTCTGTGTGTATACTGCGGGGTGTGCATGTGTGCATGTGTGCCTGTGTCCACGTGTGCATGTGTGCATGTGTGCATGTGTGCCTGTGTCCACGTGTGCATGTGTGCATGTGTGCATGTGTGCCTGTGTCCATGTGTGCATGTGTCCATGTGTGCATGTGTGCATGTTTGCATGTGTACACGTTTCCACGTGTGCATGTGTCCACATGTGCATGTGTGCATGTGTGCAAGTGTGCATGTGTGCATGTGTGCACATGTGCATGTGTGCATGTGTGCATGTGTGCCTGTGTCCATGTGTGCATGTGTGCATGTGTGCATGTGTGCCTGTGTCCATGTGTGCATGTGTGCATAAGTGCATCACTGGTAACATTGTGTGGTCACTGTAAACTGTGTTTCCTGTCTTCCTCCCACAGGTTCTGGTGCTGCTCTGGTGTCCTGCAGCAGGGAACCTGAATCTGGTGCCACAGGTACTGGTAATGATGATATCTGTGTAATGGCTCAGGAAGGTGTGTCAGGGTCCGGCATTGGTCAGCCAATTGACAGTACACAGCTGTCAACCCCATCATTGCGCACAGTCATCCTGCCAGTACATCCTATGTCACCATTGTCCTTAGGTGATGGACAGGATACAGTGGGCATTGACCAGGGTAATGTGGTATCTGTGGCACATGCTTCCCCACACAGCAGCCATGGGCAGGGTCCTGCGATGGTACCACACAGCCAGTTGCCCATGGGTTCTCATGGGAGCATCCGTGGGCTTACTGCCTCTGGCAGACATGCCCAAAGAGGTCTGTCAACCTCAGCTATGTTTCGGGCTGTCATGCAGGCACAGTCGCATATGGAAAGGTACACCAGACAGGGTCTGAGGGAGCTGAGAGCATGTCACACAGCCATGACTGACAGTATGCGTGACATCGCGGATGCTATCCGTAATTTCACCGATGTCATAGACAGACGTTGTGAGGACATATTACAGCAGTTCCACAACCACATGTCCATGAGCCAGGGCAATGGTGGGCGGTTCCGGTGTCGACGTGGCCATATGCCAGCAACAGCAGCAGCTGGCAGTCGGCGCGGATGACAACAGGCCCGCGCACGCCCCCATAGTGCCAGAAGCAGCCCCAGGAATGCTGGGTCTGTGCTGTCATTGGAACGCCCCAGGAGACCACGTGCACGTGGCTCTGGACAGTCCCAACAGGGACCTGTGTCCAGTCAACACACTCCCGCTTCTGATGACAGTACCCAGTCTGGCTTAGTACCAGATACGGTCCGTAGCACCCCTGGCAGGCACAGGTACCGTGTCCGTGCCCACAGACACTGATCTGTATGACCTGCCAGGTGCAGTCTGTGGCTGTCCACAAACCCCTGTATATGGCAGCCATGAGGTGGACCTGTGTGCGTGCATACACACATGCAAAATGTTAACACCTAGGGCTACCAGATACACACACACACACTGCACCAACAGTTCCCCACCCTGTACTGCTGTCCCTCACCAACACACATACACACACATGTCAATTGGTGGTATCAGTGGCAGACTCAGGCATACCTAATTCACACCCTGTGCATATGATGAAACTGTGCCACCTCCTGCAATCTCCAACATCAGTGCAGGAACAGGTAAACATGTTGCTGATGCACAGGGTGACTACATAGAAGTGTATTAGTAGTATCATGTTGGTAACAGGACAGTGTGCTGATATGACTGTGTGTATATCCCAGCATGCCTGATGCAGTAACCGTATGACTGTCCTGAATTGTTATCTGCACCCATAGTACGTACCAAAGTGTAACAGCTGCACATTATTGAATACCGGTGGTAAGGATGTCAACAGATAGCCACATACATGGGTAGCACAGGGGGGAAGCTAATGCAAATAGTGATACACAATGATGGACATGTACAGTAATGGTGGCAAGTTGCCCACAACGACTATGCAATGTGGATGTTTGCGCATGTTGATATGTGTGCAGTACCAATGTAATCCAAATCACAATTAACTATGACATAATATCAGTTCTACCATGGGCATCTGCGCTGTGCATTCCTGGGTACATGTTGATAGTGCCTACATATTTGCACTGTTACCTACTGTTAGTGTTACCCCTTCTTTGTTGTACAATGGACTACTTCCAGCCCTGCTTACTGTAGCTTTGTTTGCATGCATGTTCGCTTGGGGTTCCCTGGAACACTGCTTCCACCTGCAATGCAGAGTTACAGTGCTTCTGTGGACTCCTAGTGACATCTGCATAGCGTACGATACGTATGTCAAGTTTACACATGACAGAATGTCACTGTCTAACCTGTTCACATGTACGTTGGCTGTGACACATTGCACATGTCTTACCTGGCATTTACCCACGTGTGCAGTCATATATGCCAGTGCTATGAAACAGTAGCAGTACACCCACACATACACACCTTCAGTATGTTGTTCCCCATTGGCCCTATGTGTTGGTAATCACCATGGCAATCACACTACTAGGGTAGCATGTGCAAAGGTAACCTGTGAATCACCTCTATGGTCCAGTTGTGGTTTATGTGAGTCATGTGGCAATGTCACAGCTGCCACATGTATGCAGTCAACCATCACCCCTGGCCAGCAATGTACAACACATGTGTGGGATGCCACCACATAGCCAATCTGGGGACTGAGCACTCTGAACCCAGTAATGCCATACCCTGTCAGGTGGCATGACATATTACAGTGACTACAATACCAGTCAGACATAGACCCACACTGACAGCAATTTGAACACACTGGGGCATACTTGGAGACTCAGAATAGCATCCTGCCTGAGCATCACACACCTCTGCAGCTGGCACACAGGCATACGTTATGTCGGAACAGAGCACATGCCACACATGGCACACACATCCCATGTGCCACACACTCACAGCCTGTAGGGCTACACAACACACCTGCTACAGATGTGTCAGGTACCTCTCTTGGCCACTGCAGTGGGGTCCTGCTCAACAGGCTGTACATGGTGAAGGTCACAGTGATATGCCTGTGGGGCACTATGGTCCACCACAAAACACATGCATACAGGTCAGTCAGAGGCATGGACACATATGACTCAGTCATTGACCATGCCACTATGGATGACCTGAGACATACCTCCCTGGACTACATGATAGGGAACATAGAAGGGATCTCTCAGCATGTGGCATGGGCCAGTATGAGCCTGATCTTGGTTGCCATCATACCCTCACCAGGTATGCTACCACTATATGTAGGAAGGGTGTTCTATGTCTACAGTCTGCTCAATCTCCAATGTCATTCACAGGGTATCCACTGGCTGTCAACGTGTGCTTACATGCTAGGGAAGCCACAATGATTTGCGAGGGGCAGCTTGCACGTGACACCCATGGGCCAATGTATATTGGTGAAGCCCCTTGATACACACATACTGCCTTATGCTGCATGACACGGATTACATAGCCACCTCCGCGGGTATCACACAGGATACGACACTAACAGTGATGCTACACAACACCAGCAGTGTACACCGCAAGATGCATGCACTGGACACTGTCCTCAGCACGATGAACTGCAATGTCTGTGCAGTACCAGAGTCCTGATTCATGGCTCACAGGTGCAACCCATCACTGCCAGGTTATACCTCATACCATGCCTGTCGTCCCCTATACATGTAACACACATGGACAGGGGGGTGGTATCCCAAGGCACCACAGATACACATACCTCCAGGTTGTTGGCACAGCACAAAGCATCAGGGCCTATTAATGTGCAGCTAACAGTGTGTCAGACTGCTGTCTGGTTCATAGCCTGGCACACACAACCCTCCTATACACAGGAAACCCACCTATCCTTCATAACAACACTGGCAATATGACAGTCTCAAGAACTGTCTTTATATGGCTGGACTGCATCTAGCCAAACATTGTGCGTGAGCGTTACTGTAGCTACAACACACTAGTTGAAGGGTTCCCAGCATGTGGTCACTGAATTGCAGTGGAATAACATGTTACCACTCCCACAACAGGTGGGAACATGCAGCACCTGTACATCGACTACATGTAGACTATATGGCCCAGACCAGATGTGTATCCCCTGCTGTAGGTATTTTACCATATACACCCACACTGTATAGACATATACCGCGTGCGGCCCCTGCACAGTAAGACACAGTCATATTATTATGCATTGCAAATACCATTTATCCACTTGAGGCACGTGTCAGACATGGTAACTACTGCAGGTCACAGGTATTTATGTGTATGTGTCACACACATACATCATGTGTGCATTGCCATTGCTGGTTTAGGCAATGGCATGCATTGTTATGCACAAAGACCCACACAAGGTCATAATGTGTGACACAACCACACGTGGCAGTTGTGGGTTACCCAAACATACCTATCTGTACTCTGACAATGGTAATAGACCCAGTAGCAGAGCGCACTATTGGCATTACTGGCCAACTAGCCCTGTTTGGCTGTGCTGATAGTGTGGTGACATCCCCTGTGTTTACTGGGGGAATATGCAGCATCTGGTGTATTGTAGTATTTGCCAAAAGGATCTGTTCTCTCACACTTGCATTTACACACACCCTACTACCCCCACACACACACACACTTGCCATTTGCAGGATTCATACCCTTACCTAACTATGTCACGACATGTGAGAGACACATTAGCGAAGTGCATTATTCGCATTACTAGGAGGCTCCTCTTCTCTGGCTGTACTTATAGGGTGCTGACATCATCAGTGTTTGGAAAGGGTAATGTGCATCATGTAGTGTGATCTCCTGATTGCCAAAACTAACATGTCTTTCATACAGAATTGCACACACACAAACTCCCCACATCCAAACACACACACACACTTTTCATTTGCAGGTTTTAAACCCCTAACTATGTTATGACACTTGAAAGAGTCGCTTTAGCAGAGTGTGCTATTCGGATTACTGGGAGGTGTCTCTTCACCAGCTGTACTTATAGGGCGCTGACATCATCAGTGTTTGGAAAGGGTAATGTGCATCATGTAGTGTGATCTCCTGATTGCAAAAAAGCACATCTATTTTATACAGAATTGCACACACACAAACTCCCCACATCCAAACACACACACTTGCAGGTTTCAAACTCCTACCTAACTATGTTATGACACTTAAGAGAGACGCACTAGCAGAGTGTGCTATTTAAATTACTGGGAAGTTTTTCTTCTCTGCTGTACTTATAGGGTGCTGACATCATCTGTGCTTAGATAGGGGAATGTGCATCCTGTAGAGTGCTTTCACAGTTGCCAAAAGGGACATCTCTCTCACACATTCTTACACACACACTAACCCCCCTCCACACACACTGGGCAGTTGCAGAATTCAACCCCCTTCCTAACTATGTTATGACACTCGTGACAGACGCATTAGCGGAGCATGCTATTCGAATTACTGGGAGGTTTCTTTTCTCCTGCTGTACTTATAGGGTGCTGACATCATCCGTGCTTAGATAGGGGAATGTGCATCCTGTAGAGTGCTTTCACAGTTGCCAAAAGGAGCATCTCTTTCATACAGGCTTGCACACACACTAACCCCCTTCCACACACACTGGGCAGTTGCAGGATTCAAACCCCTACCTAACTATGTTATGATGCTCATGACAGATGCATTAGCAGAAAGCGCTATTCGAATTATTGGGAGGTTTCCCTTCTCCTGCTTTACTTATAGGGTGCTGACATCATCCGTGTTTAGATAGAGGAATATGCATCCTGTAGAGTGCTTTCACAGTTGCCAAAAGGGACATCTCCCTCACAGAGACTTGCACACGCACTAATCCCCCTCCACACACACTCGGCAGTTGCAGGATTCAAACCCCGACTTAACTATGTTATGATACTTGTGACAGATGCATTAGCAGAGTGAGCTATTCGAATTACTGGGATGTTTTCCTTCTCCTGCTGTACTTATAGGGTGCTGACATCATCTGTGCTTAGATAGGGGAATGTGCATCCTGTAGAGTGCTTTCACAGTTGCCAAAAGGGACATCTTCCTCACACAGACTTGCACACACATCAACCCCGCTCACCCACACACACACACACACACACACACACACACACACACACACACACACACACACACACACACACACACACACACACACACACACACACACACACACACACTGAGCAATTGCATGGTTCTAACTCCTACCTACCTATATTATGACACTTGAGGGAGACGCATTAGCAGAGCTCGCTAACCGAATTACTGGGCATCTGGTCTGCACCTGCAGTATTTATAGGGTGCTGACATCTTTATTTCTACAGAGGTATTTACATCTAGTACTACCTGTCAGGTGGGGGATAGCATATATATGCATTTGCAGCCACCTATGTCAGGGTCAGATATGCACATCGCACTGGCAGGTTATGTTCTATACCATGCTTCGTGACCACAGGACCTGTAACACACAACACAACCAGTCCAGAACACCACTCCCACATCCAGGACACACACTTAGCTTCCCTGGGAACAGTGCCGGGATATGCAGGTGTTCACATACACCATTCCAGTCGTTAACATCAGGTACAGGCATATTGTGTCTGAGAACTACTCAGGCCTCTACCACTTTACCCTACAGCCACTACAATTTGTGGGTCCATGTGCTATGGCAGAACCACACACCACAGCCAGATGGGGGAATACATATTGCACCTGTCCATCTGCAACATGGGTACTCACTGTTCCACACCAGAGGTAGACCACCATTGTTAATATCTGACCATACCCACCTTTCCCTGGACATCCATATCTCATCCCCACCCCCAGGCAAGGTTGTCTCTGCACACAAACTGTATTTAGCACAAGCAGACTGTACACTTGTGAAGACTGGGGTGGACGAGTTCAAAGGACCCATGCTGGGGGACTATACTGGCCACTCTGCATAATCCCTGACAATTGCATTCTATGAGCATGTGTAAGGTTTGTATTGATCATGCTATCCCACATATACCCATGACTGCTCCACAACAAGACACCTGTCAGGTGTATACCAGCCATATATGAGCCGTCCAACAGACAGAGTGAGCTAATACATTGCAGAAATGTAGCCCACAGAGGGAGGACATCTGTGAACAGTTCCAGCATGACACTTCATTCCCACATAATCATCACAACACAGTGTTGACAGTGGAATTGTCCAGACAATGCAGATAGGGCTCCCCTCAGTCTGTTATTGACAGCCACTTACTGTTAGAGGTCCTCAGCAACCCTCTTCCAGCACACACCAACAACATGGCTGTGGCTTAGCACATTCAAATCCTGGGATCTCCACTGTGCCCCTGCTTGACAGAGGCACAGCTCACTAGCCTCACACGTTGCCTTATGTGACCTACTTTACAGTGGCACAGTAGCCTACTGTAATGGGGATGCAGATGCCAAGCACACTCTGGCTAAGCTGTCATTCCCTAGGGCAACAAGCCTAATATTGACCTCTACACCCATATGTTCAATTGTCAGATGCACAATATTTGTTGTGCTGTTCTGCTGTTTGCAGGTCTTTATTGCCATAGCATTCCCTGTTCCTATGAACACCTTGTGTATCTGTGGAAGATGTTTGAATATGACGGCGATCCACTATATCACTTATGTCTCTGTAGTCATTTACTGTGTGCACTGGGCAGATTGCTGTGTTGTGGTTGGTTCCTGGAATGACACGTACAAATACCAGATATGTGTGGTCAACTGCTAAATGGAGATATGGCCTAAGTGTGTGAGCATCCCAGTTCAGCCTTTCCATGGCATGTTGTCTGACATATGCCTTATTTATCAAAGTGTGCGAGCATGCCCAGTGTGAGCTTTCCATATGTTGCACTCTGAAGTCCACCACATATTTGGGTGTGTGTGAACTTCAACAATATCTCACATTTATGGTTGTGTGTTGGGTGTCATGTTGTGTACTAACTGGCCAACTGCTTTGTGTCTGCCACAACAGGGATTATACTGTGCCTGCAGGGATTGCATGGGATACTTTGCAGACAGTTATCAACATACTTTCATAATGACCTAACACTGTAGTACCGTATAGTGTACTGGTTCAGTACTTTCACTGTGGTGGACAGTATCCTGGGCTTTAGTCCTATCACTGCTTGACATCTTCATAGTGAGCACAACAGACTGTGTAGGGGCCAGTTGTGCACATATGACCATGTTGCATTATGTTCAGATATGGACTACCTACACCAGGCTCATCCAACATTGGTAGTGTATTCCACAGCATAGGTGGACATTGGCAAACACTAGCAATGTTCCCTAGGCCATGTCTGATGCTAGTCACAGGGTGTGTTTGTCCTTTGACACACATTGTAACTGGAGTTTGCCATGACATATGTCATGGTTAGTATACTGTGCCTCCGTCTACCTCTGACATAACAGTGATACCCAGGGTTAACCTACCATCTCCCATCCACTCATCGGGATTCCTCTTGAGGGGTGTCGATAAGTGACTCTCTGGCTAACCTGTACCGGAAGTTTACTCAAGAGTGGGGGTGCCTTCTGTGTTATGGATCATTCTGTATAGCTTGTCCTATGTATGTCAGTGCTGGGGTTCAGGTCTCTCATGTGCATAGCTCACTGCCATTCAGATTGTACAAGATGCAGCATGTTTATTGATTCCAGCTTGGACATGGCTTCATACATCAGGCACAGCTTGCCTCTGGCTGGGCAGTATGGCAGTGTGTGGAGCTGCAGTTTGTTTACTCAGGCAACACATGGCATCTGTTCATGCTCTTTGCTACTCCTGGTGGGGTACTGTTGTGGATGTTACAGTTGATGGAGGTGTCTGCTGAGGTATATCCCACAGGGGCTATTGTAGTCAATTGTGATGCTGATGAAGGATGACTGCAGAGCCACAGTGACCTCCCCTTATCTACATCTGACAACCTTCATGATTGGGTGGGTATATGGTATGTTTCTGCGAACACTACAGCCAAATGTTTGTCCAGTGCAGGATATCTATCACCTTGTGTCCCCAGGTCTCTCATTACATGTTAGGTACGTAATGGGTTAACACCTGTGTGGTAATTTGTGGGCACTTACTGTATATCCATGGTAGTTGTCTATACACAGTTCTGCAATTAGCTTGCTGACATGGCTATGGCTCCAATTGTCTGTTTCTAGGTGGCCCTTTTGTGGGTTGCTTGTGTCAGCTGGGGGTCGGATATGGTGGGCTGTTTGTACTCCTCTGCATACATGTTCAGTCACAGTCCTTCCATGTTGGCCTATACCTATGGGACATATATACAGAACGGGGGGAGTCCCAGGACCAAGCCTTGTGGGATGCCACTCATATCTGCTTTGTAGTCTGACATGGATGCAGCATGTCTGACCATGTCAGTTCTGTCCTTGGTCTGGTTTGCAACCCCTCTACTGACATTGGGGTATATATTTAAACTGGTGAACATATCCATACTGAACTCATAGGGTATTGTCTGGAAGCATATGCACGGTCCAGCTGTGCTGTGTGGACCACATTGCCCTCATCAATGACCTTAATGACTGTTTCAAATGGGTCAAACATGTTTAGGGGCAGGATCTGCAGTTACAACAGCCACACTGTGTAGGGACTGGTATCAGTAGGTCCACGATAGCTTTATGTCTGCGGTACATACTGATCCTTTCCATAGCTGTGCAGACCAAGCTTGTCAGGATCCTGGGGTGGTAGTTTGCAGTATCCATTCAGGCAACACCTTTCTTGTGAAGGACCACTGTTGTTGTACACTGCTCTTTGGGTACATATCCTGTGGTAAGGCTGACATTGGGTAGAAGTGTGATTTGGCATTCCATTATTCTTGGAGTTCATGTTGGCCTCAGCCCAGGACACCATCACATACCTTTGCTGCTGTGTGTTTTGCTTTGCAGATGATGGCTGTTACCTCATCATCTGCAATGTCAGGGGACCAGCAGTCTGCTGAGATAGATATTTTGCATTCTGGGGGGGGGGGTTTGCACTGCACCTGTCAGGTTGTATGTTGGCAATATGTGTGTGTGTTTGGTATGTTGTTTGTAATATCTGTGTGATTCGGAGCAAATCTGTGGATTCCCGACATGGTTCCTACCATCAGTTAAGTAAGCCTTGTGATTATCCTTAGTGTCCTGTACAATTTGTATCTTCATAAGTTCATGGGTTCATACTAGGCTATCCACCCTAGGGCATTAGTAAGCCAAGCCAGAGTGTGTGTGTGTCTTTCGCCGCCCCTTGCTATGTGACTATTATGGCCATTTATAATTTTCTTTACTGTGCCTCTGTCTGGTCGTGACACAGTGAAGACCCCCAGTGTACATGTACGATCATCCATCCACTTGGCAATATTCCTGTTGAGGGGTGTCAGTGAGGGGCTCTGCCTAACATGGATTGGGATACTGTTTCTCGGTGTGGGGAGCCTCTGGGTTATGTATCGGTCCCTCCAGCACATCCTATTTCATTATGTGTTGAGGCTGACATCTGTCACTCTCACAGCTCCAATGGCTTTGATTTCCTGTGGTGTAGCATGTCCATTACTCCTGTGTTGGACATGGCCTTGTACAACAGACATACAATGCCTCTGTGTAGGCAGTCTGTGACTGCATTCAGCTGGGGTGTCTACAGCCAGGCAGCATATGACATATATTTGACACCCTTTATCCTCTTGATGGGGTACCTTTGAGGTCTTCCGAACCACTGCAGGTGTTACGTACGGTACATCCCATATGAGTCATTGTACTAGATTATGGGTCTGATAAGGGAACAGTACAGGGGCACAGTGACCTCTGTTGATGTAGATGTGAATCCTTTCATGATACGGTGTCCAATATCGACAATCTTCCTAGCCACATTGGCATTGTGAGAGTCACATGACAGATTACTGTCGACTTGTTTCCCTAGGTCCCTGATTACTCCTTGCATACATAATGATTTACCACCTATGTGGTAATTTGTGAGTACCTTGTCTGGTATTTGGTGGGACATTCATACTGTCCAGTGTCTTCAGGATGTCTGGGTGGAGTTCTTGTGTGTGAGAGTGTGGTCTGTCACATGCGACAGACTGTACAGCAGTTTTGACTACACTTAGGTGCACATGGGTGGTCTCCGCTGCTTTGTGCATTGTCCGTATGGGTGTCTGTGCTGCATATGGATACTCCCCCTCCTTTGATGTTTTGGTCCAGGTGTTGGGGCCATAACGCATGATATGTGGTATAACCTGGTAGAGCTGGTGTGCTATCAGTAGGCTTGCAGCAGGCTTCTGTCACTGCACAGACATCGATGTTCTCCATACTGGGAAGTGCCTCAGGGGCATGCATATTGCAGTTTACACATCTGGCATTGGTCAGCATTACCCTTATGTTTCTTACCACTCATGTGTTCTAGGGTGGTGGGTAGTCTTTTTGGCATTGCCTACATACGGCTCTATGGAGGTGGCAAAGGCCTTATCCAGTATCCAGACGCCCAGGGGTAACAGGTGTAAGCCGTCCCTGGAACAGCAGCATGGCTTGTCATGCATGACATCTCAAGCAGACAGACAGACATTAGACCCTCTTGGACTGACAGCTGTAACTGTGCCACCTGTTAAAGATGATCATTCTGTGTTTGTACTGTGGCATCATTCTTGGTGAGGGTTGGATGCTGCAAATGGCCAGTGTCATACCGGCCTGGGGTACATACTCAGAGAGCTCATCCATGTCACTTTTCATGTAGTCCAGGGAGGTACATCTCAGGTCATTCACACCAGCATGGACAATGAGTGCATCATATTTCTGCTTGCTTTGGGGTGACCTGCGTACTTGTGTTATGTGGCATATTGTGGCAGCCTACAGGCAGCTTACTGTACCCTTTCCCTTGTTCAGTCTGGTGAGTGGGACAGCAGTGTGTCTGCCTATACAGACACCTATTACAACTGTAACAGGCATGTTGTTTCTCCTTCTGGCCTGTGATTGTTTGGCACACCAGCTTTGTGTACTATGTGTTGCATGTGCTATGTTTGGAGGTTGTGGTTGCTTGGGATCTGCTTTGGAGGCTTCTGTTGCTGTGGTGTGTTTGTAATTAGGACCTCCGGGAATGCTTTTCTGTGTTTATGTGTTTGGTTTACAGTTGTGATAGGTCTATGTGGGACTGGGTTTGTGGTGTATGTGGTTACCTTCTCCTCCTGACTAGTTTTGACAGTACTGCATTGGGGGAGCTCAGCCTCCGGTTTGGATACATGGTTGCATCTCTCACATATATTTGTATTTATTGGGGGGAGTTGTGGGTTGTCTGTTTACTCGGACCAGGTGTCACATTGCCTCTGGATTCGCAGATTCTACTTGTTGTGGCTGGCCTTAGTGGATTGTATGTGTGGACATATTTTATTGTCATACTACTGATCAGTGATTATTTCCCTTTTTATGTTTGCTCTATCATGTAGTAGTTTCCTCATTCTCTTGCATTGTTTGGTAATGGCTGGAGTCCAGCATGCCAGATGCCTGCATGTATGGCATTGTGTCTTGTTGTTATTTGTGATTGCATACTCCAAGCATTCCTGGCTGTGTTCATGGAATGCCTGTATAACATGTTCTGCGGAGTGTCCCATATTCTGCACTTGCACAGGGCCTTTTGTGGATTTCACATCAGTTTGGAGGGGTGCAACCTATGCTTTACACATGTTTTTCACTGTGGTATTCTGGCCAGGGACTGGGGTCAGGATATGTATATCCAGTGTGATTACTCTATGGTCTGGTCTTACCAGTGAGGGATACACTTCTCATCTTGCCATCCAGTACACATGTTGCTGATGATCACATCCAGTATGCTTACCCCTCTTGTGGGAGTGGTACGTTGTTCCTGGGCATTTTGGTTTATGGATTCTGGGAACTTTTCTCCTACTGTGTTGGTGCTAGTATAATGCTCCCAGTGTATGTCTGGGTATTTTCAGTCAAGCAATATAATGTGGTTTGGGGGGCTTGATATATTCATGTATTCCAACATAGGCCAGGTGCAGTTCCTGGTATTAGGACAGTAGTCTGCAGCAGGCTATATACTGGGAGGCGGTTTTAGCCATTGGTATTTGACCATGGCTAATCCATGCTGCTTCTTGTTGTGGTACCAACATGGGGGTGTGGTTATCCTTGACATCTATTGCTAGTCACCCTCCTTTTGTAGCTTGTTCCATGTTTTGCAGCTATACAGCACAGTATGAGGTGTGACCTGGTAGTGCTAGGGTGCTGATGTGAGCCTTGACCCAGTTTTCTATTACAGGACTGATATCTACATTCTCCATATTGTGTGTGTTTACACTGCACACATCTTGCTGTTTAGACTTCTGGCATTGGGTAGCATTACATCTAGGTTCCTATCCCTTGTGGTACCTATGAAGGTGGGTTTGTGTTTTGAGACTTACCTATTCAGGGCATGCTGTGGATACTGACAGCCTTTGCCAGTATCCATGGGGCCTGGACTGATAGGTGCATATCACCCCTAGCAGGTGGTGCATCATGTCATGCTCCGCATGTCTTCCCAGGCTGGAACACATTGGCTCCCCTCTGACTAACTGCATTACTTCAGCCAGTTATTGCAATTGGTCATCCCATCGTCATTTTGTGGCTTCATGCTTGGTGAGGGTGGATGTTACTCAGGGTCCTCAGGTGTGCATATAGTACATGGTGTTACATTACTTAACACATGGCATTCATGCCTCAGGTGGTGCTGCAGGGCTGCCTCTGTCGGATGCGCATATTACACTCCCTGTACATGTGTGTGAGCAGGTCATGTAATTTTAGGCATCCCTGTTATTATTTGATTGAGTCAGAGGGCGTATCCTTCCCAGGGTTCCTACTGAACCAGTGTATGTGCTATTCATTGCCTCTTTGCCAAGGCCAGGGCATACTGGGCATGCCTCCTTCTGCCTACTGGGGCAGGCTCAGGTTGTTCCTCCTCCGAGTCACGCTCTGCCTATGATGGCCTTGGCAATGGTGGGGGGCTGTTTAGCCCAGCCCTATGCTGGTCCTGCTCCAGCTGTTTTCGCAAGATCATATTATGTAGCATAGCACATACCATGACAATTTGGGTACATGTAGTTGGTGTGTACTGCAAGGCTCCACCAGATGTGTCCAGACACCGGAACCGTGACTTGAGCAGCCCAAACACACGCTCTATTACATTACGTGTTTGTGCATGTGCCTCATTATGGCGTTCCTGTTCAGGTGTGTGTGCGTTTCTGATGGGTATCATCAGCCACGGCTCCAGTGCATAACCTGCATCCCCCACTAGGTGTCCGTGTGGGATGTCCCCATTGGCAAATGTCTGGTACAGCTGCGTCAAATGCCAGATGTGGGAATCATGGTAGCTCCCAGGGCAGCCAGCACACACATTCATTATTATGCCCTGGGCATCACACACGACCTGGCAGTTGATGGAGGGGAAGCCCTTGCGGTTAATGTAGGCCCTACCCCGCTCACCGGCTGGTGCTTTGATGTGTATGTGCATGCAGTCTATTGCACCCACTACCTCAGGGTATTCCGCTATTTGCTGGAAGAGACGCACATTGCTGGCCAATACCTCACGGGCATTGGGGAAATATACATGATCACCACATGTGCTGACATGGCATCCAGGAACTGGTGCAGTACCCTGGGGGCTGATGCCTGTGATATCCCCATCATATCACCAGTTGGTCTTTGGAAGGTACCTGTTGCTAGTATTCTTAGGCCAACACATACATTGGTTTCCACTGGGATGGGTTCCCCTCTGTTGGTTCTGTGTGTGAGGCATGGCCTGCACAGCTCAACTATTTGCTGCAGGAGCTCTCTGTCCACTCTATAACGCTCTACTATCTCCAGCTCATGTAACCCGTGGTAGGTGACCCTGGGCCTGTACACTCTTCTCTGTCTCCTCACTGAGGGTTGTCTGGCACCATCTGCATTGTCATCACCCTCAGCAAGTCGCCTATGTCTCATTATGACAGCTATGGCAGCCCCTAACATTTCTGCTCTGAGTTCAGCTTTTTCAGTTTTCACTTCTAATAGCTTACTCCTGTCTTGCAGTGTCTCTTGAGAGAAACATCCTGCACTGCTGTTTGCAGAGTTTTAAGTGCTGGGCTGGGCTACTATTTTGCTTGTGTAATTGCCTGCTTCTAATTGTTTTCACCTGCTAGCTCCTGCAGTATTCCCTGCTAGCTTCCTACTAATTCTGTTGCTTCCTTTTTCCTTTCTGTTTCCTCAGGGGGGGAGCAGCGTGCATACCAGCAGAAACACGCTCACAGTGGCTTACAAGCGCGCACACATGCTTACACAGTTCAGGATCTGCCTATTTGGGTTAAAACGCGCGCACACCAGCACAGACAGTGTTACAAGTCTGCCAACACGCTCCCACATGCTCAGTCTGCCTTACACGCACGCACACTGCCCTACTCGCACTTCATGGTGCGCACACATGCGCATGCACACCCAGCAAGAACCTTTGGTGTAAGTGACAGTGTACACCTTCCATTTCTTGACTTTCCCATGCTTATCTTGTGGCACTCCTCTTTCCCTGATCTGTGTCTGTCATCTGTCATGTTATACTGACCTCCAATGAACTGCATTTCTTTCTACCATTCCCCCTGTGATATCACCTGTCTCCTACTCAATTCCTCCCCCTTATGTATCTCTTACACCACTCAGACTGTGCTCATTTGCTATGTGACTGTGGGATTCAGTATCCTAACCCTCATTTAAATGAGATTGCCTTCTAATGCTTAGTTACGTGTCTTAGACTCAGCTTCCCCCCTTAGCAACCACTACACGGTGGCCATGTTGTTTTTGGTCTTCTGGTCCCTGCATTGTCATTCCTTGTATTGCATAAAACCCACATTTGTGGGTTTATAAACTTCATTTTTATGTTTTATACAGCGCAACCTGTTTGCGCTGGGCTGTGCTGCTTTTAAAAAAATATATATATTTTTATAATTTTTGCATCGGGTTACCTTGCCAATGGCCACATATTTGGCCATTGGCATGCTGCCTGACACATATGCACCCTTTATTTGGAGCTGACATGGCTCCATTGTGATTTTTGCAGAAACGTACTCAGTTGTCAACTGAGTACATTTCTGCAGCTAAAACGTCTCTTACACGGTCTGGTTTCTGCTTCGCGGATCGCTAATATACCTCATTTGCATACCTTTCAGCTGCAAGTGAGGTATTTAGCATATCCACGCCCAGTCCATGTAAGAGACGTTTTAGCTGGTCTCTTACATGGAGTTTAAGGCTGTTCCTGGATCGCGAGGCTTGCATGGAGTGTTACACGTCTCTTACACTCCGTGCAAGCCTTCGTGAATCCTGCCCATAGTGTGCAATTAGGAAGGACTGGCATATATATATATATATATATATATATATATATATATATATATATGAATAGAAACATACATAGAGATTGAGATACGTAGGGAGATCCACATACGTGTACAACAATATATATATATATATATATATACATATTACCAATAAATACTTAGGTGCACATATATGTATGTATACAAATATATACATCTATATATATATATATATATATATATATATATATATATATATATATATATATATATATATATATATATATATATATATATATATATATATATATATATATATATATATATATATACATATATATATATATATCTATGGGTCCACGACAGAAGAACAAAATGCCGGATCACAGACGAACACATTGCCGAGATGACATCGTCGACAGCAGACATCCTCAACAAAGGTAAGTTAAGTAATTACGGAATGGAACACATTTCTGTTCCTGTAATATACACAAAAAACAGATTAAAATGTGTATAGCAGGAGCAATCCCCCCTGAACCCCCCCATGTGGGGGGCTGCACCCACCATAACCCCCCCTTCTTAAATATACCAACTCTGAGATTACACTACAGTGAAGGAATGGGACTAACTCCCATTTTGCACTACTCACCGTTGTCGGCGATGTCTGCTGTCGGCGATGTCATCTCGGTGATGTGGTCATCGGTGATCTGGCATTTTGTTCTTCTGTCGTGGACCCATATATATATATATATATATATATATATATATATATATATATATATATATATATACATACAAACATGCATACATACACAGATATATATAAATGCCAATACAAACATATGCTGCTAATAGACCACCCACAACTGGGGCAGCATGCACAGTTGGATACAAAAGCAGCCATGACACTTACATCTGCCCACCCATTCCAAACAAATAAGTGAACAGTACACTGATACAAAATCATGATAGTCCATACACAATGGCCAAACATACAACAATGTCTTAGCAAAACAAAATAAAATGTCTGAGATTCCAAGATGGCTGCCGACTAGTTTAGTCCCTATTCACTGAGCTCCTCACAGTTATTTAATATCCAATTTTTTTTATAACTCTGGAGTGATATTTTTCCTCAGTTTTTTATACAAAATACTTCTCTAAGAGTTTTTCTATGCATTTGGATTATTTTCTTCTTTGGAAACCTCAACTTTTGGAGTATTTTACCTCAGAATAGTTTTTGTGGCTTCAACTGTATTGGATACATCCAGCTTAAGGCTCCTCCCAGAATCTGTTATCTGGATTTCACACCTCCACTCTGGGCATGGCTGCTAAATCTGATTCCATGGAGACACAGGCAACAAAGGCCAAATTCTCTTCAATGCTCTCACCTGACAAGGATACCAGTTCAAAAAGACTAAAAACCTCTAAACAACCTTCAGAAAGTACTAAAGTAAGTAATAAAGAAACAATTGACTCTAATTTTAATTTAGATGAACTAAAACTAGCATTACAGCCAATCCAAAATGCTATACAAAATTTCTCTGAACAATTTACTGACTTTGGTAGGACTCTAAAGCAAATAAGTGAAAGAATGGATATTATTGAAAGTAAAAATATTGCTTTAGAAATAAGAACTGACACAATGGAAAGAGACATTAAAGCTAAAGATAAAACTATTACAGAAATTCAGGCTAAATTGCTGGACCTAGAAGCTAGAAGCCGTAGAAATAACATTATTATTAGAGGTTTGCCTGAATCCTATGAAAATCAAAACTTGTTAACTGTGACTAAACAGATTTTTGAATCATTACTAAACTGTGAGGCAACTTCAAAAACTGTAATTATAGAGAGAGCACATAGAGAATTGCATGTCAGTCAGGATTATACAACTCCTCGGATCATATATACTAAGTTACTGAATTTTCAAGATACTTTTCAGATTTTAGAAGCAGCTAAAACCAAAAAACAGTTTGTCTGGAAAAACCATAGACTGTCATTTTTGCAGGATCTTCCTCTACAAATAAAAATGAAAAGGCAAAAGCTTTCACCTTATTGTGCAGATCTTATTAAAAGAGGGATAAGGTTTCGAATGAGTTATCCCAATACCATGTCTTTTACTTATAATGACAGAAGATTTTCCCTTACAGATCCTAAAGAAGCAAAAGAAATATTCTTAAAAATATTTAACAAGCTTCCTGAATCTGTGTCTTAGTAATGCATTCTATAACAAGCTTTAAATGGGTTAGTGTCTATTCAAGTAATTCATTTGGTCTCTAAAGAAAAAGTTATTTAATTTCTTAATTGACTGATAAATGGCTTTGTATAAACAGTTAATTAAGCTGTTTTTATTGGATATTCAAGTTTCTTTTAATGTCATTAACAGTCATCACTAGTTTTAAATATTATAATACTTCCATTGCTGACAGTTGTTGACATTGTGTTCCATTATTACAAGCATATAGGACACTATGCAAATATCCTAATATTGCTGATAGTTCTTTCATGTATTTTTGGAGGGAATCCTTTTGCTTCTCGAGACTCCAAAAAGAGTCAGTTTGCTTATTTTTGCTGTAACGGACTCCTCAATAAACCCACGCTCTTGCTCTTGAATATGCGGAGCTTCAGGGTGACGTCAGAGCCTGTGTATGCAATTGGAGTGCATACGAACATCTGCTAATAAGAAAATCGACGAGATTCAGTTCAATGTATTTTTCGGGCTATTTACTGATGCTCTAGTGAAGTATTATTATTATATACAGGTTTCCTGCATATTTAACTTGTTGTTGTAAGCTAAATAGGCTTGCTGGAAGCTACATTCGCATTGCACCTCTGATAGAAGGTGCATAGTTAGCGTCGCTAAGGAAAATATATCCTTCCTGCACTCAAGTGGTATGATTCTTTCCTGTGAAAGCTTCGCAAGTAAAGATTTTTTTTTTCTCTTATTATTTGAACTAAATAGGGCAACAGTCAAATAATATTGATGTGTTATGCAAGGGCTGTGTCTTCTTTACAAGGTGATCGTTGTATTTGATATTATATGCAACTGTGAAATTCATTTTAAGATATGTGATCACACTAATATTTCAATGCAAAAAATGTTACTTAAATTTTAATTTTATAATGGGATGATTTTTCAATGTTTATTTTAGACTTGGTTATCTTGTGTCAGTATAGTACATCTCTCAGCTTTAATATTAACCCTTATATTAAAGTTTTAGTTGACATTTTTTTATTTTTATGCCAAATATTTTGTTTTTCTCTGAACTAATAATCATATGCATTGGCATATAGATGTATTTCTAGATGATGATTCTTTATGTAATGACATATAGTAAAGTTAACTAGAAAAAGTCATTTTATGTTTATAGTGTCTAGTCTAAGACTGCAAGTTAATTGATAAATATGTATACCTGATTTATAAATGGATATCCAAATTTGAGGCAAAATATATACAATTTTTTTTTTTTTTTTTTTTTATGGATCCTGATGATTATTGCTTTTTTCTGTGATATTGTGACTTGTTACTTCTATAGTCTATCATTTAACATGTACTTAGGTAATTATTTATCCTAAGACATGGATGGGGGTAGTCTTTCACCTCAAATGTTGGTTAAATTTGTTCAGATATTTTCTTTAAATGGCTTGACAGTTGTTTGATCTGTTATGGCTGATAACTTGGTTATATATATTGTGTGGTAATAACCCTAGTGTTGATCCTGTGTTTTATTACGATTTTTGAAGGTATATTATTTCCATTTGATTGAATTATAAGAGTTGTGTTGTGCATATGAGATTTGTGAGGAAAAACATTTAAATCTTAGTCCTTTCTGTATTATAGGAGCCAGTGGTTACAAAAATATAGGGATTGAATATGTTGGAAGTCTTGAGTTTAGACAGATTTGTAAATATGTTTAGTTTTATTGTGTGGGTTTTAGTCCTTCTAAGGGCTCTAAGTAAAGCTTTTTGTACTAAATTGATGATTTTGGTAACCAAAAAATTTAATTTTATTCTCTTTTTTCTTGATCTTCCTTCTGTATTAGAGGAATGGTGGGCAGGCACTAGGGTTAGAAAGAAGGAAGTGTATAATTCCATATTTATTATTTCTTTGTGGGTACATTTATTGTTGTGATGTTATCTAATCAAGACCAGAAAACATGTATTGTTTTATTGTTGGGTATTAGTTTTATTTTGTTCAGGTTAATACATTATACTTTCATTAATTTAATATCTAGCCTATCTTGCTCTTATGTCAAATGACATAATAGTTGAATCCTGGAATGTTAGAGGAATTCAAAACAAAGCTAAAAAATCCTTATTATTCCATTTGATATTTAAATCACAAGCCAATATTTGTTTTATTCAAGAGACACATATTCCTCGTGACATTTGGGACAAGGAAAAAAAAAATGGATCAAGAAGATAGTAGCTTCTGGGGATTCTTCTAATTCTAGGGGAGTAGCCATAATTGTTAAACATAAATTCTTAGGGACTATAATTGATGAGAAATACGATAATGAAGGTAGATGGTGCCTTTTTACAGCTACTTTTCATAATCTTGATAAACCACTATTATTTCTAAATTTATATGGTCCTTGCAATCAACAATATTCTTTTATCTTAAAAATATAATATACTCACTTCTTATAAGGATCATTATATTATAGTAGGAGGGGATTGGAATGCAGTCATAAACCTAGAAATTGATCGATCTAGCTGTCCTACTTCTTATAATTACCAAGCATCTTTAGCCCTCGAAGATTTAATTTTGGAATATAATTTAATTGACCCACTGCACTTTATAAATATCTCAAATAAGAAAGAAATTTATACATATTATTCAAAATGTAGTCGCTCTTGGTCTAGATTGGATTTTTTTCTGGTTTCTAATTTTCTTTCAAAATTTATATTGGATTTTTATACTGAACCCAGATTTTTTTCGGACCACTCAAGAATTGTACTAAATTTAAACATTATTCATAATGATAAAACAATACTCACAAAAACAATTGGTCGCTAAACAACAATTTACTCTTAAATAATGATATATGTAAACAGTGTTCTGATATAATTCAGGAAATGGAGCATGATCTGGATTTTACAGATATTCCCTATGATGTTCAATGGGCTGCTTGTAAGGTGAGATTAAGAGGAATGTTTATCGGTAAATCTGCATACCTTAAAAAACAATATAATAAAAAAGAAGTTTTTCTAAAGTCTAGAATCCAGTATCTCGAAAATCAATTTAGACTAAATCAAGATAATGTTATTGAAAAGCAAATTATAGACTACCAAAAAGAACTAGTCTTGCTGCATCAGAATAACCTCTCTATAGTAGAGCAAAGATTATTAGCTACTTATTCAGAATGGGCTCAAGTTCCGTCTAAAATCTTAGCCAGATTAATTAAAAATAACTTCGATAGACCTAAAATTTCATCTTTATTACACAAAAATAAATTATATAATACAGATAAGGAAATTATACATCTTTTTACTTTAATCTATACAGAGTTATACTCTAATTCATCAAACTTGTTGATTAACAATCATATAAATAGTTTTCTAAGCTCTTTAAGATTCCCTAAATTAAATGAAAATCAAAAAAATTTACTTTCTGCTCCTCTTACTTTTCAAAAAATTTCAGATTCAATAGATAGACTTAAATCGGGTAAATCCCCTGGTCCAGATGGGTTTACACCGGAATTTTTTAAATAATTTAAGTCGATAATTGTTCCTTTTCTCTTTAAAGTATATAACTACATTAAAATCAAGGATATATCTGATCTTTACTGGAACAGGTCTAAAACTATACTAATTCTGAAAAATAATAAAGAGAAATCAAACCCCTCAAATTACAGGCCCATTTCTTTAATAAATATAGACATAAAGATTTTATCATCAATTTTGGCCAACAGATTAAAACAGGTCTTACCCTCAATTATTTCTCAAGACCAAACAGGTTTTATGTCTCATAAACATGCATGGGATAATACCCTAACTCTGGAATCTATTATTCATCTTTTAAAAAATGATTCTAACCCAGTATACGCATTGATTCTTGATGCAGCAAATGCATTTGATAGAGTATGTTGGGAATTTCTTTTTCAAACTATGACATGCTTTAATTTCCCCATATCCTTTATAAATTTAATAAAAACATTATATAAGGATATGTATACTACTCTGTATATTAATGGTTACACGTCTTCCCCTATAAAGATTACCAGAGGTACAAGGCAAGGTTGCCCCTTATCCCCTTTTCTTTTTAATATATACTTGGAACCACTGCTGCTATATATTACTCAAAACACCTTTCATAATATTCCAAGGTTTTTTAACACAAATATTTTTTTCTGCATTTGCTGATGATCTAGTAATATATTTCCAAACTCCATTATCTGACCTTAGTAAAATAACAAACTCTATTGAACGTTTCTCTCTTGCCTCGAATTATCTTATAAATCCTTTAAAAACTCATATTTTTCCTTTAAATCATAAGGTTCATAAATTGTATTTGTTTTCTGACTCACAAATCCAGATTACTTTTGGTGTGAAATATTTGGGAATTAATATGGAGCACAATAATCACTCTTCATTTCAAAACAACATGAGTAAAATATGGAAATCTATAATGTCAGACATGAATAGATGGGAACAGCTAAATCTGTCACTTTTATCAAAAGCTGCAATAATTAAAATGAATATTCTTCCAAAATGTATATATCAATTCAATTCTTCGGATCAGATAATTCCCAAGTCTTTTTTCGAGAAGGTAAATAAAGAATTAGCAAAATTTTTGTGGTTTCCCAAATCGGTTAGGATCTCCTATTCTAGATTGTCAATTACTAAAGATAAGGGAGGTTTGGGATTACCAAATGTTTACCTATATTATCTAATTGCTTCAGCAAATAAGCTATTAACTATATCTAACTTTAATAGTAGTAAAGGTAGTCAGTACCCAATATGGGTTAGGTTGTGGTATCATTATATTTTATCTAAAAATATAAATCCAGAGGCCATTCCTTTTATTTATTTAAATATGAAGAGCTCCTGTAAAATTTTGACCCTTCTTAAACACAAGATTAATGCTTTTCAGAATTTATTAAAAATCTGCAATCTAGATAAGTTTTTACACCTCTTTCAACCACTCCATCTAAATCCAAACATAATGTTAGATAACTCTCCATTTAATCTAACAAATTATCTTCGTATTAAAAAGTTAAACGTTTGGGATATCTTGAAATACAAAGACTTGTCATTAGCAAATTTACGTAAGATTCTAAAAGTTAGTTGGAAATACACTGCAGTTTTACGTCAAATAAGAGAGGTAATTATGATTAAGTTTGATCTCATAAAGCCTACAGAACTTGATCTTAATAATTTAAAAATGATAATTAAAACATTATCGTCATCAGTAAAAATGTTATCAAAGTCTTATAAACTGATAAACAAATTAACTTTAGACCAGAACTGTCTTTTCTCAAATACCTGGTTGAATCATAATTCTCAAATAACTGAGAATCAAAAACTTCTTGCAATCAGAAATACCAGAGAATTTGCTCCATTTAAGAAATTGATCTACACACAATTAATGATTAGCAATAACGCCTATCATACTCCATATAAATTAAATAAATTTAATGCTAGTAAATCTCCATTGTGCACATGTTGCTCCTTTCCCCAAGCTGACCTTTTACATATCCTGTGGTATTGTCATTTTTCTCATAAGCTTTGGACCTCTTTGAAGGTCAGACTGCAGAGAATGGGATATCATAAATCTACGCTGTCCTGGGAATTTGCTATACTTCATATACCAATAGTTCATCTTTCCAAACTGGATACTCATGTACTTATTTTTATTTGTTCTCTTATTAAACTTTATATTACTCAAAATTGGCTTGATCGTACTAAATTAAATTGGGATACTTTTCAAAAAATGGCTTTCCTATATATTGATGCACAAAAAAACTTAGTTAAGAATCCAATAAAAATGATTTTTAAAAACAGAGTGTTGGGGAAGGTTTTAAGTATTATAAACAATTAATGCCTTCCAGAGTCTTTTTTTTTTCTTCCTGGTCTTGATTATTAACTCTTTTATTTTGTTAACTATACTTTATTTACATAAATGTGTACAATGTATAAATCTACCACTGATTTTAAGGTTACCGATTGTATATAGTGTATATATTGGGATTTGGTATTTAATGTTCTTTTTTTAACTCCAACAAGAGTTGCATTTTGTTTTATTAAATTGTTAATCTTTACACAACTCCTAAATGTAATGCTTATTAATCAATAAAAAGTTTTTTGAGAAAAAAAAAATAAAATGTCTGAACATAGCAAAGAAAATACAACCAGCCAGTAATTCACACATGTTTTTTATATTCTGATGTATTGGCCAAAGCCTTCAATGAGTAAACATCACCAGAAATACATGCCTTAATCTCAAGAAGCAATTAAAACCTAATTACATAATTGAATACACACCCTCCAATTACACTCGTCATTTAATCACCTACGGGATAAAGTATCACAGTTAATATTAATACATTGAATCTGTACATAACAATTGTCCTTTTATGAATATTTCACCACACTGAAGAAAATACCTTTTCAGAAACAGTACCTTGAGACCCACTACTGTCCCCATGGTGTGATTTATTCAAATGTACAGCTATATAACTGACATATTTCTTATCAGTAATATGTTTGACATGTTCTAACAGCCTAGTTTTAAAACATGTGTTACTGTCCCCCACATAAAATATGTTACAAGGTCATCTAAGAGCATTCTCTATGTACCTATTGAAAAAATTATTTTAATTTGCCTGCTCTGCTCCTATGTTGTGTTGGATCCAAAGTCTTTTTAAGACACACAGTCTTGCTGGCTGTTTACTGCTGAATCAGAGACACAGAGCTTTGCATGACTCCATCTGTAGTATGTTTAAAACACCAGGCCTTTCAAATTGCACACTGATAAAGAAATATATTTTGCAGCTATAAGCACAGTTACAGATAACTTATTTTATAACAAACCACACGTAGTCTGTCAGATTTGTCGCATATATTTAAAAAGTATCCTTCATTACAGATATGAATGATGACTTCTACAAAATACCTCTCTCTGTCCTTCTCTCTCACATAACTGAATTACTACAATTGCTATATTGAGTGCTAGTCACACACATATATGATGTTATTTCCTCTTGGTATCTTTTTTGGCCTTCTGTGGGAAGTCACATAATGTCTGTTTTAAGACTTTTCTATTGTCCTTTTGTGATTTACTTGTAAGCACTTTTGCTGATGTGAGGGTGCCATTAACAGAAATCTGAAAGGAAACATCTGTACAAGCTCTTCCTATAGAAAAAACATCACATATTGCTGAATTTATAAAAAAAGGATGCCTGTTAATAGATATTTGTTCTGCAAACATGAGAAAATCATGTCCAATATTACTTTGTTAGGTATTTTCTTTTTGATGCTGTGAAGAGAAGCCTGTCTGTTATACATATAGCATGAATGCACATTTTAAACTCTATACATATATTCAAGCAAACTTTTTCTTTCAGCATATTTACAACATAATTAATGTCAGCCTTATATTCATAATATCTAACAATTCCCTCTGTTTTTAAACATTAAGAAACACTTTATACTGATATGTATTTTTTGATCACATTATATAAAAACACATTAAGAAACAAAACTTTTAGTTTTTTTTTTTGATACAAGTCAAAATGCAATTTTACGTAGTTAATACAATTATATCAAGGATTACTAACAAAACTGAATGTATTTAACAATTTTTTCTTTTACATACCATTTTCTGAAAATTTTTTATTAATAATGAGCTGTGTCTGCTTTAATTTGATTAATTTATTCTTTTGCAATTACAGAATTTAATTCATGACTTAGAACTGTTTTATTAACTCTTTGCAACTGCTGAATTAACTATAAGAGACAAGAACTATATGCTACTGCAAGCATTTACACACTACTGAAAATATACAGTTTCAATGTCATTTTAACCATCACATTGTGGTCATGTCTCTGAACTGCTCATTATCATCTTGGTAAACTACTAAACTGAGCTTAGATAATACTTGAGGATTTAAAAAAGCATGATTTATACGCTAAATAATACTATGCACATATTAGTCCATTAGCTCTATATGAGTACAATATTTTAATATAATTTTCCTCTAACTGGGTAAAACCAGTGATATTACAACTTGACAAATTACTTTTGAACTTATTACAATGTATCCTGTATAGTATGTATTTATACAGACTGTTTGCTATTCATGCATTTCAATCTAGTAGGTACCCTGGACCCATTTTTTTCTCTACACATATTCATTACTAGATATTAATTTCATTTGTACTGAATTCTTCTGCATTTGTACATACAAAGACTATCATTTGTACTGAATTATTCTGCATTAGTACATACAAAGACTACAAAGTACATTTAGTCTAAGCTTACAAATTTAATAACATTAATATCAAGCAAAATCTTGGAAAATTCTTATGTCTCCTTAGACGTATCTAGTGGAATTGGCACCAAAGGCATACATCCTGTTATTTTAAACTGCATACTCAGAAATTAAAAACATTCATGCTTTTTTATACCAACATTGTTTTGCCAAAAACATATTAAAAATAGTGACCATTCTTGTTCAAATGTTTACATATCTTTACTCTCTCTTGTATAGCTGTAATAAAGCAATTTTAAATAATCTCTTGTATAGCTTTGCAGTTTAACATGTTGCAAATACAATTTAATACTAAACAATACAGTAATAACTAGCATAAAATATCTTGGACTTCCAGATTTAATTTGTTTATCAGTGTTTCTTATGCACTAATACCTGTTTTTTTCCTTTCCCCCCTAAAAGTGTGTCAAGAAGGAATGAAATATTATTTCTTCCTGTAGCTCTATTTTAGACCCTTGTTGTTTATTTTTATTCTGTAGCTTTATTTCAGACACTTGTGCAGTACTGCTTATACAGTCAGTGTAAAACTGAGAAAGTACCCCTCCCCCTGCAGCATTGCAGTATTGTTTATCTACTTTATGCTGTGAGAATAGAATGTATGTCAGCCCAACACTTTGGTTATACATTTATTTATTAGGTTACTAACAAACTATGGACTTTTATTTGATGTGATAATTTTTTATAAAGCTTTTGCTGTTTACTACCTCTAGTATGTATTTATACCATTCTGCACAATTTATTTGAACTGTATGTATATTATAGCCCATCTGCTGGCTGTACTTGATGCAACTGAGTTTTTGTTTCTTTTTCTTTTAACATTTACTTGCAAACAGATTATCAGTTACATATATGCACAACTGTGATGTTTTATTATAATTACCAAATAGTGTTGCCTGTAAACATTTTAACAGTTATGTTTTAATAACAATAATGCTAAAGAAAAACTCAAGCTACTTGTCTGACAATCAGTCTTGTTTCTTATCTTATCTTTTCAACATTTCCGGTAACTATTCATCTAGTCTAGGAAGGTCTGAGCTCACATGTTACACTCTATAAACTATAGTTAATTCTTTTAGCATTTTCTTTAGTTGAATTGTGATTTGAATAACTATGCATTTATACTACATAAATAGACATTATTTTACAATTAGCTTACATGGATTTTAGTATTTGTTTATTTATTTATTTAACAGCCCTGCCATTCATTTTACAAAAACTGTTTGACTAATACCATCTGTGATTTTCTTTTTAAAATTCAGAACTTTAACTGTTTGGTGTGATGTTACTATACAATTATAAAAAAATTGTAAAAAAACAAAATAGATATTAGCTTAACTAACACATGTTTATATTTACATTATTTATATTTGCTGTTGTCTACCTTTTGCTTTTCTGCATTGTAAACAAATGCACTCTAGATGAAAATAAAAACATGCATGTCAGTCTTGTATCTTTATATCTTTATTTAAGCATGTCAGTCTTGTGACTACTCATTAACGATTTTTATTTAATTTTATGCACTCTAACTGTTTTGTTTACCTTTTGACTATGCTAAGAATGGCAGTCATATGCTCTACTTTACTGTAGTACTGATACATATCTTGCTTTAACTGAATGGAAGTGTTAAACATTTAAGAATGATTTGTCCACACATCAGATCTTAGCATGTATGCTTAACCATTTTCAAAACACAAACATATTATAAAATATATTTCTTTTGCAGAGATCAGCTGTAGTTTCCTGTTCTTTTTAAGCTCAGCTGTTATATGGAGGAAGTAAGTCTCTGTCAGTTTAGCTAATTTATTTTCTTTATCCTACAACTGCTGTTGAAGAATTTCCTGTAATGCTGCATGGTCTTTCTGACATTCTTTTGTAAGCTGTTCTGCTGAATTTGAAACTCCTGTGCACTTTTGAAAAAATGTATGTATAACTTGTCTAAGCTTCCTGAACTTATTGTGTGTGTCTTTTAGAAGTTTATTACATTCTTTTGTAACAAAATACACTAGATGTTTTATCAGTAACTGATTTGACTGTTGTTGCAACTCTGAAATAAACCATTTACATCTGGTGACAGAACATAACTGTCTAACATTTGAATATAATGTCAGCATATTAGTGGCATGCACTATATTTTTATGACATTGTACACACAATAAACCTTTTTTTATACCACACATGATTTTGTTTCAGATACCAGTCAAATATTGTAATCAATTTGCATAATGTCTTACTATCAACTTGCAATCCATTTGCATAATGCCTTACTATTAACTTGCCCTAATAAGGTTTTACATTTGCTAATATGCTGTACATACATTTCATTCTGTTATTATTATTACATCTATTGCATTCATACTGTATGGAACCCAGAATAATTTTCTTACCAGACAACAGAGAGGCAGATGGCCAAGCTGCTTTACTGTAGATGGTTGAAAAGTTTCTGTAGTCACTTGTGAAGTTGGTATAGCAAAACTGGCAGTTTCAGTCTTGTACCTTTTCTGGAGAAATTATGGAACTGCTCACCTTTCTGCAATGCAGTCTCACCGGATTTAGATGTCCAATAAACTGTATTGCTACAAACTGTGGAAAACTGTAGATATCTGAAGTACTTCACATAAACATTACTGTGCTTTTACAGGAGTGACCTTATACAAGGCATTACCCATTGAAAATGTATTTTACTTTGTGTGCTCTGCTCCTATGCTGTGCTGGATCCAAAGTATTTTAAGACACACAGTCTTGCTGGCTGTTTACTGCTGAATCAGAGACACAGAGCTTTGCATGGCTCCATCTGTAGTCTGTTTAAAGCACCAAGCCTTTCAAATTGCACACTGATAAAGAAATATATTTTGCAGCTATAAGCATGGTCACAGATAACTTATTTTATAACAAACCATGTGTAGTCTGTCAGATTTGTAGCATATATTTACAAAGTTTTCCTTCATTACAGATATGAATGATGACTTCTACAAAATACCTCTCTCTGTCCTTCTCTCTCACATAACTGAATTACTACAATTGCTATATAGAGTGCTTGTCATGCACATAGATGATGTTATTTCCTCTTGGTATCTGTTTTGGCCTTCTGTGGGAAGTCACATAATGTCTGTTTTTAGACTTTTCTATTGTCCTTTTGTGATTTACTTGTATGCACTTTTGTTGATGTGAGGATGCCATTAACAGAAATCTGAAAGGAAACATCTGTACAAGCTCTTCCTATAGAAAAAATTCACATATTGCTGAATTTATTAAAAAGGATGTTTGTTAATAGATATTTGTTCTGCAAACATGAGAAAATCATGTCCAATATTGCTTTGTTAGGCATTTTCTTTTTGATGCTGTGAAGGGAAGCCTGTCTCTTATACATATAGTATGAATGCACATTTTAAACTCTATACATATATTCAAGCAAACTTTTTCTTTCAGCATATTTACAACAGAATTAATTTCAGCCTTATATTCATAATATCTGACACATACCTCTTGAATGTACAGACTTCATCATGTTTCCAAGCCATTCCCCTCAGCAGGAATTACAGAAATAAATAATAATAGACCAGTGTACCTATGTACCTACTACTGTATGCTATCTGGACAAAGCCTGATATAATTGCTGGACAGAAGCCCAAATACACGGCCATACATGAACTATTGCTGTTATATACTGAGAAAGGTGCAGGTGTTACAGGGTTAGTTGTAACATATATTTTCTGAGGGATATAAAGTCAGAAATACAAACAGATGTTACCATCTACATAATGCAATCACCAGAGTATGCTACTGATTTGCCAAGGACAACACATGTCTGGAAAACATCCCATACATAATAGGCTAACCTGTGGCCATTATGTGGATGGCCCTACAGTTGAGAGCTATGCAGAGACAGAACTTTGTCAGACTGAAACCCATGCAGAAATAACATGTGCAGACAAACCCTGTTAAACTAGCAGTATTCCAAACATATAACAGCAATACTCACATTCTGCTCCTAAGTCTTGAACTTTCCCCACCATTTAGTTGGCTTGTCTCCACAAGTCCTGATGTAAGAGGTAGTAGCTCATGCAACTCCAAAATGTCTTCCTCGCAAGTAAGGGAAAGGGCCAACGCCCACATGGAGTACACATTTATAGGAGTGTATTGCCATGACACTGGTTATTGGAAGAACTACACAACTGTTCTGCATGCAATTAGCAAGTAGGGAACCCCAATAGGTGCACAGGCCAATACCTGGTCATGAGCATCACCTACAAAAGCCATCTTTCCACCCTTTCAAACCAGCTCTATCCTTGTAGTGCACAGAGAGAGAGAGAGAGAGAGAGAGAGAGAAATAAATTAAACATAAAGTGGAAAAGAGAAGAAAGAAAACAAGTAAGTGGAACATGTAAGCAAGTAATTGAATGTAGTACTTGGTCCATAATAATGGGAAATATGGTTTGGAGGAATATGTATCCCAACAAGACATGCTGTACTAATGTCCTGCTAAACAGCTGCTATGGCCATAGCGTCTGGCCCTCTGCAGTGGGAGATATCACAGACATACCTCTGAACTGTATAGATGTTCACAGAATGTCCACATTTTGCCATCATGTACTTTTGTCTGTTCCTCTTGAGATCTGTACTTTACTGGAAAATAGCTGAGGATTGAAGTCATCAGGTAATGATAAACACTTGAGTTTAAGACTCCACATCCTTAAGAATATTCACTGTAATGCTAAATGTATAATTCTACGAACTTCCTATGTTTGTAACAGGTATATTTTAAAGTCGGTCCCTATTTATCCCCCCATCATTTTAGGCATTGTCCAGATGTGATGCTCTGAGAGGTTGTGAGGTGGGATCACAGCTCAGGAGCCTGACTCACCTGGGAAAGGAGAGTTTATATATGATAACCCCAGGGGTGTCTGTCAAATAGTTGTGACTGTGCCACTACTAGGCCAGTTAATGGGATGTTTTCCATATCATGTTACCTATAATTATGCGTATGATATATGTATGCCTAAGCTAAGACACCTATAGAGGGCATGTGCATAGTAGAGTACTGTTGCAGACATGTGTGTTGAACTGCAAGTGATATATTGAATTAATAACATTCAACTGTACAGTGTTCTGCTAACAATAAGCACATTTGTGACTGATATCTATTGTCACACACACATATACCTGTGTTATGTCAGCCAAACCACTGGCAGGTCTGTAAGCAATGGCAATGTAACATAATAGCCAACTTATGACTGTTGGACATCTTCCAGGTTATCACAGTGATGTCAAACCCTTCAGTTCAATCAATGTACTAATGTATGGTTCAGCTATATTACTACAGTATCAATATTGATGTCCCTTTTGACACCCATTTATGTGTGCTATTGTCCAGACATAATGCTGTAACAGGTTGAGAAGTATGACTGAGTAGTAAGACTGGAAATACAGTGTGCCATACTAACATTCAACAGAAATTTATACCAGGTATCCCCAAAGCACATGAATGTATGCATATGTTCAGCTGGAAGACACAAAACTAATCACATGGGTTTCAAGTCAGGTAAATAGGTTGTGCATGTTGCACATGTGTGTAATATCAGTGTCAGTGAATACAACAGACATATATGTGTACAGCTACTGGTGGTTGCATTGCCCTGACACTGATGTGGGTATTGGAGTAGGCATGATTATCAGGTATTAATCAGAGAAGTGTCCACCTGTGTTATGACCCTCTGTCCATGCCTACCACTACCAGCTATACCAACAACTATATACAGTGGATATCACAAGTGCACACACCCCTGTTGGAATGCCAGGTTTGTGTGCTGTATGACAATTAGGCCACAGAAGATCAATTCATGTTTCTCATCTTGAATGTGACCCCTAACCTGTACAATTCCATTGAAATACAATCAAAGGTGTTTCTAGGAAGGTGAGCAACTATTGCCAAGTGAAGATGTGCCATGATGTTAGAGTCCAGGCCAAGACAGATGAATGCTGTAGCCATCTCAAGAGGTGCATAAACAAGTTTAAGGGTTGTACACACTCATTCATCTGGCTTATTGTACTGAGTATTATTTCCATATGTTTTCACAGACCAGATTGTTATGTTTTCAATTGAATTGTACAGGCTATAGGTCACACTACATGTGGGAATTGTGATGAAATAAGTTATTTTGGTGTCATGTTCCAATTGCACAAATACCAGGCAGTATATCAGGGGTGCATACTCTTTATATCCACTGCAGCTATATGGGCATAGCAGTACCTGACCTGTATATCCAGCCTCCACAATGGTAGAGTAATCACCTTTGGTGGACAGCAACAATACACAAACCACATAATAGGAGGCTACAATTGGCTGCACAGGGACACATAGGTGCAGGCAACAACTTTGAAGCAAGTCCACCTATATCTGAGCAAGCAGGTAAATTCACAGGTGACATCCTGTAAGGCTGACTATGACTGAATCGGACATATCCATACCACCAAGAACAACTGCAACCATGTCTCCACATATGCTGTAAGTCTGAGATGAAACAAACAATTCACACTGTACTGGGGGTAAAGAACACCTCATACACACATGCCGTGGATATAGGCAACCTGCATCACACAGGCTAGGTGAGAACATCACCGCCCTGTTCACCCCAGTCGTACATGGAGATATGCACATCAACCACAGTCCTTCCCTCAGCAATGCTGAGCATGTACATATTGCCTACTGATGGCAACAATAGCATATCTTCACAGGGCATAATAACATCAGTGGCTGCTTCCTACATGAATTCAGACATGTGCTCAGAGCTCCATCACACACCACAGCCAAACATAGAACTGCCACCATACACACACCATCCACATGGAAGGTGACCACTGTCAACCCTCTACACAGAAATGAATGGAGGATAGAGGATTATGCAATCAAGTGTCCAGCATTGGGGGGAGTAGATAGCTCAGGGACAGCTATGTAATGCAGGCTGCTTTAGCCATGATAGCTTGGAGGGCAGAAGATGTGCAGGAGATGATTGTCCTGTGGAACAGTGTGGTCCACTGGGTAAATGATGCTGGCCTGCACAGCAGAATTTATGTACATGTGCAGCATTGGGCCATCAACCTCAAATGCCATGCCCATCAATGGGCTGCTGCTGTAGTGAGGGACCAGCTCACCACAGGTTGGGCCCAGCCATCCAGCTCTCACTGACATCCACCGAGGAGCTTCTCACCACACTTGGGCCACATGCTGAATGTACAAGCCATGACGCTGAGGGAAGCATTGTGGAGGTGGGTTACACACAGACACACACACACACACACACACACACACACACACACACACACACACACACACACACTCTGGATGAGGACCGTGCAGTTAAGGGCCCAGTGGGGATTACTACACTAATGTATCAGACATACATGTATCTGTATTGTATCTACATGCTTGTGTCAGGTCTGATTGCAGTTGTGGATGGGGTTTTCTAATGCACAGAGGTGCACATCCATAGTGAGGACAGGACATCGTGTATTATTGTGGTTAGCACTGTAGATGTGCAGATATGCTGCATCCATTCTATACCAAGGCCACATGCATGTCTGCTGACAATAACTCCCTCTCACAACTACCTAGGACTCTCTGGTCTGCATGCCAGACAGCAGCCTGAAGCTGGTGAGTATTACATTATCCTCTTGTTGCCTGGAAATACCCCAGGCATATGAAGCACATGCAATTTACCATGTACACAACCATCAGTAATAGCTATATTGCTTTATGTAATAGCTATATTGCTTGTTGTGCATGTTCACTTATGCTGGGGTTAACTGTATTGCATCACAGTGGTTACCACTGGGACCTAACTGATGTGAATTCAGCATTCCTGTAGCATACCTCACAACTTGTCAGTGCCAAGATGTCTGGACAGAGGCCAGAAAATTGTGCTGGACAAATGGCCTAAGGTAAGGTCATGTGTGACACATTATTACTGGTATTCAGTGGATATAAATTGTGTACACACACCTCTAAAGATGCAAGGTGTTCTTGTTACATACTAATTAGGACCACAATATGACAGTCTACACCTCTTCCTGCCTTTAATGTGACCCATAACAGGTACAGTTCACTTGTAAAACCAAGCATCTGTACTCATGTATTGCACCTACAAGGCAGGCCACCTGTGTGGGTGGCAGATGTCCAATCAGCATGATGTTTCAGTCAGGTATGATACCTCATGCTGCCATATGCGTCAGTACACTCACTGTGGCCTATTTGGCTATAATATCACATACATGGGCATTATTAAAACACACAGACCACTTCCGACCACATATAGGTTTGAAACATATGGATATTCCAGACACATATGTACAGAGGACTGTACAATGGTTTAACCTGCTGCATGTGAGGCAGATGCTGTCATGCTGTCACCAGACTATATAAAGTAATGGCAGTGGGAGGTTAATTAAATTAAATCATCTATGTATCTATAATAGGCAATAATATTATTTTTCACAAACTCATGCTTACACAAATATTCAAGCTCAAAAAGTGCCATAAACAAATTTGCATACATGGGGGCAAAAGATGCCCCCATGGCAGTACCCTGCAACAGGTCGTATACACATCCATCAAAGACAAAAAAATTATTTAATAAACAAAATTGTGTAAGTTCTGTTATGTAACAGGACAGAGGAGAATTTCCCAAAATAATAATTCAAGGTTTTAATGCCATCCTGATGTCTAATACTAGTATATAAACTTTTCACATCCATAACCACAAAGTGCATATAACTACTCCACTTAATGCCCTGTATTTTGTCCAAAAAATCAAGAGTCTTTTATATAGGACTGTAACTTCATAACATGAGACTTTAAATATTTGTGCATAAGTAAGCCTATATTGATAAAAAACTATCTATGGGCACCAACAATAGGATGACCAGGAGGGTTCTGCAAACTTTTATGCAGTTTAGGCAAATAATAAAAGACAGGTAATTTACACCCACCCACATCAAACTTTCTATCACCATCCCCTTGGGTCAAATAACCTAGTCTGACCCCCTTCTCTAATAACACCTTATATTGTATCATAGCATTATTATAGTCAACAATGTGACATTTTCCATAAACATCCTCATTTCTTAGATGTTCATAACACATGTTGACATAATGTGTATAATGCAAAATGACTGTTTTGTTCCCTTTATCAGAGGGCTTAATTATAATATCTTTTCTTTGACTTAAATCAAGCAGTGACTTCTATTCAGCCCTACTCAAATTATATGTAACACCTTTGTGTTACTCAAAACTATCAAACAGTTGTACTATATGATAGCTAAGCATGGCAGAAAGCTGTTTTATCGTCTCATTAATATAAGTGGGAATAAATGCACTTTTAGTGGAAATAGCATGTGTATCTAATAAACAGCAAGCATTAATATCAAAATGTGACATACAAGAAATAAAACTTTCATCATTGTCATGTGACGTACAAGAAATAAAACTTTCATTCTCTGAGTCAGCATGGTCAGAAACTTCAACATTCCTTGCATTGTCTGTCCTATTAAAAAAATACTTTGAATACAATTTCCTAACCAGGGAAAAACATCTTGTTTTAACATGTGAAGGTGAGGAATAACTGTAGGTACAAACTTTAAACCAAATTGTAAAATATGGCACTCACTGTCATTTAAATTGCAGCCTGACAAATTCACTAAACAGTTAGAATTAAAAGACACATTATCCAAAGTTGCTGGTAAATTTTCAGTTCCATCTACCTCGTACTATGTTGAATGCACATAGTATACTCCCTGTATGTGGGTAAAGCTCAGGCAGTGTCATGTTTGGCATTCCATTTATTGTATGTGTGAGTTGGAGAGAGGTATCAGTCCCAGGGTCCCTACAGTGTCAGTGTGTGTGCTATGTGTTGCCTCTTTTCCAAGGCCTGGGCATACTGTGCATGCCTCCTTCTGCCTACAGAGGCAGGGTCATCATGTTCCACCTCCTCCTCTGAGTCCCTCTGTGCCTATGCTGGCCTTGGCAATGGTGGGGTATGTGTGGCCTTGCCCCATGCTGTTCCTGCTATAGCTGTTTCCACAGGATCATATTCTGTAGCATGGCACATACTATGAACATTTGTGTACATGTAGCTGGAGAGTACAACAAGGCTCCACCGGACATGTCAAGGCTGCAGAACCATGACTTGAGCATCCCAAACACATGCTCTACAGTGATCCTGGTTTGTGCATGTACCTCATTATGGTGTTCTTGTTCAGGTGTGTGTGCATTTCTGATGGGTGTCATCAGCCACGGCTCCATAGCCAGCATCCTCCACTAAATGGCCATATGGGATATCCCCCTGGCAAATGCCTGATACAGCTGTGAGCAATGTCAGATGTGGGAGTCATGATACCTTCCAGGGCTGCCAGCACACACATTCATGTTAATGCCCTGGGCATTGCACACAACCTGGCAGTTGATGGAGGGGAAGCCCTTGTGGTTTATGTAGACCCTGCCCCACTCACTGGGTGGTGCTTTGATGTGGATGTGTGTGCAATTTATAGCAGCAACTACCTCAGGGTATACTGCTATACAGTGGAAGAGACGCATATGTGTGGTCAGCGCCTTATGGACGGTGGGGAAATATATGTGCTCATTGGCATGTTGTGACATGGTATCCAGGAACTGGTGGAGTACCCTGGATGCTGATGCCTGTGAGACTCCTATGATATTCCCAGTTGGTCTTTGAAAGGTACATGTGGCTAGTATTCTTAAGCCTAGACATACCTTGGTATCCACTGGGATGAGTTCCCCTCTATTAGTTCTGTGTGTAAGGCGTGGCCGGCACAGCTCAAAGATTTGCAGTAGAATGTCCTTGTCCACCCTATAGTGCTCTACTATCTTCAGCTCAAGTAGGCCCTGGTATGTTACCCTGAGTCTGTACACTCTTCTCCTCCTCCTCACTGTGGGTTGGTTGTCAGCATTTTCCTCCTCACCACCATCAGTCTCTAGCACATATTGATGGAGTAAAGCAGCAGCAGCCTCTAACATTTTTAGTTAGTTTTGCTAGTTAATAATCCCCCATCTGTGCACACCAGTGGTGTAGAGTTTATAGGAAAAAACAGTCTGTAGGGTGTTTGCATAGTTTATATTAGTGTGCTGGCCTGCTGCATGTGTAATTGGCTGATTCTGATACATTCCACCTACCAGCTATGCTAGTTCTCTTTGATTGCCTTCCTAGTGCTGTTTCCCCTTTCCATTTCCTCCATATTTAAGCCCCAAGGCATGCTGCACATACCCAGTTCTCAAATGTAAACAGTGCTACCATTTCCTCTTTTTTTTTGTTTAAAACCCGGTGCATGGCACGCACACCTGTTTAGGCAATGTACACACTGCTCGGGCACATCTGACACCCCCTCCCTTCCTTAGCTGTTCTTAGCTAAGGGCAAACACAGGCCACAGAGCTTCAATGAGCTTACAGAAAGCATGACACACCCCCTTATGAAGTCATTCAGCTCTTATACTTGCACTGTTGTATTGCTGCACCTACACAGTTAGGTACAAGCTGACACCTTGATGAAATCTGTGATTCAGTATAACTGCCATCATTTGCATACCCCAGTGTGCAAGTCCTTAGTTACTGCACTTAGATGGACCCTTTCCCCTTAACTACCAGTGCTCCCTGCTATTGTTTACATTCTGCATGCCATTGACTATAATGGCAAAATGCAGATTTTTTTTTTTTTTAATTTTCGGCATGATCCCATTTGCACACCACTGCCCTAAGCTTAAACAGCTGTGATCGGCCCAAAAAAGGTTAAATTTATAAAAAAATAAAATATTATTAACGCCAATAGCCTTATATTTAGCCATTGGCATATGTGTTTGACTATAATACCTGCTTTCCATGAGCTGTCATGCCTCTGTTTGCTCAGATGCAGAAATGTATTCAGTTACTAACTGAATACATTTCTGCTCTGACACTGTTCCTGCATGGAGTCTGGCCAGCTTCATGGATCACAAAATCACCTCATTTGCATGGTTTCTGCCAGCAAATGAGGTGATTTGCATCCTGCATGTCTTTCTGTGCAGGAACAGTGTAGGGCCACTTGTGCACATGAAAACGGCACTTTCCTGGATCGTTCCATGGCCATTTTCTGTGCAGGAGCTCCTACACTGTTCCTGCATGAAAACCAGATGCTTGTGAATCCTGGGGAACATTCTGTCCCTTACCCACCATTTTGCCTCTATGGGTATGATAATGGCTGACACACAGCATTGAAAGTCATCGCAGTGCAATGCATAACTAGGATGTAATAATTCATGCATTAGTTTTTTCTGTGTATCTGTATCATGATCCGTAGTTGCAGAGCAGACACCTCCACTTTGCCTATGCTACAATGTATTGTACCCATCTCTACCTTGCATGAGGTGCTACTGCAGTTAGTTCCTCTAATGACTTCCCATTGCTGTGACAGGTCTCTCAGGTAGTACTGCAATGTTCCCATGTTGTATCTGTTTGTATACTACCATATTATACAACATGGTGTACACCGAGAATATCTAGCTGCAGGTCTCAGATGCATATTGAATTATACCACCCAATGTATAAAGTAACAGAGACAGGTCTTTAGGAGTCCAAATACACATTTGACAATGCTACAAGTTTATAAACTGTAAATGTATAGTGTTGTGCAGTACATCTCTATGATCTGGGGGTTCTGCTGGTGTTCATCATTCACGGTTCCAAGCTATATCCAGCATCACCTGCAACATGTAACAGTGAACACCATTATATGAGGCCTGCTGTCTGCTTAAACTGGAAACATATATCCTAACTTGTCAATGTTTGCACCTAGCTTCTAGAATCCTCACATGAAAAATTGTTAGAGTTTGTATGCATGCCAGATGTGTGATTCATGGAAATTGCCTGTGTAGCCCACAGACACATTGTAAATAATACCTTGTGCATTGCATACCACCTCATAGGTGATGGACTGGAAGACTTTCTGGTTGATGTACTTGGCCCTATGTGTATCAGGTATAGCTTTGATGACAATGTGGGTGTAATAAATGGGTTATACTGTAAAATGCCTGCAGCATTTTGGTTCTCTCCTTTGGTGTCTGTGGAAAACAGATATGCTTCTCCACAGTCTGCTGCAAACACCTTGTGTAGGATCTGTAAGGATAACATCAGCAAAAGTTCCTAGCAGGTCTCCTGTTGGACACTGGTAGGTCCCAGTAGCAAGGATGATTAATTCTTCACAAAACTTAGTATTCACGGGTGTGGCAGTCCATGTATCTCTTTTGATTCCATGCCTGGATAGCACATGCTTGCTGATGTTTATTTGGTGTCCCTGTCCAAATGGTAATGTTTGACAATGTACTAGTTATAGGGGTATGATAGACACTGACAGACCCATCTGTGATACAAAGAGTGGCAGCATACAAGATCACAGGCAATGGCTCCAAGACTGGTCCCTAACAATTGCTGTTAAGCTAAAGCTGCTGCTATTGTTAGAATATTAGTGTGAATGAAGTTGCAGTGCACTTCTAAATTCAGAATAGAAGAGCACCACTTGCCACTACTAGGTGAAATAGTTGATAACAACTTGAAAATAGGCTACCATGTAAAAGATGTAATAAAAAATTGGCACCCCTACAGGTTAAGAACTTACCTAACAGATAATGCTAGAAAGTACATTGCTTCAACTTTCCTAAGCTCCTGGTTATACAAATATTCTTATCCATCCACACAAGAAACAGAGCTGGCTCAACCAATGCTGTGTGCTGCTACCATGAACCAGTGCCTCACCCCCTCAGCTCCTAAAGTGAAGAGCAAAAAAAAAAAAAAATCTTCTTATAAACAGCAGCACACAGTTGCTAAAGTTTATAACCTGCTTGCATGGAACACTACAGTGCTCAGGTTTTAGTTTAAAAAAAATGTTTTTTTTTACTTTTAAACTATAGTAAATTGCTTGCTACAATAATGCAAGCAGTTGCTATTGGTAAGACCACACAGTGAGCGCTACACTACTCAGGTTTGACCACAAATGCAATACTAGCTTTTAAAAGACAGTTTTGCTTTAGAAATCAGGATCAGCCGATTGTGTCCCCAACACTTTGAGCCCTGGGCAGTTGGCCCTCTTGCCCCCTACCCTAACTGTATTACTGATCCATGCAGGGTATTTTAAGCTGTGCAATCTCTCACCTTATCTAAGAACACTATGGTGACATATATCTACAGCTTGTCTATCTATCATTGTTTCTCTTTAAAGTACTTATTTTCCTCTACTCTTTCCTTACCACTTCATACTTTTCTCCTCACAGCCCCCTTATTTTTACTACACCCTGCTCTTCTCCATCAACATCTTATGGCTCACTACATTACTTTTTCTCCCTCATCTTCCTTCATTCCCACTCACATCACATCACTTCTGTATCTCCCTCTATCCAGCCACATACCATACACCAGCACCTTACAGCCACTCTTTGCGCCAATAATCCTACATCTTACTCAACCTTACTCATCCTTTCCATCACTCAGCTTATCTGCTTATCATCTTTTTCAATCAATCCCCATGCAAGATCCAATCACTTTCTGTGATGGCAACTCTACATATTTCCCTTGTGTTGCCACTCAAATTTATTTTTTCACTTTGCCCCTCTTGCACATTGCTGTAAATCTCTCCCTTCCAGCAATACTCTACATAAATTTTTTTTTCCTCGAACCTCACTTTGTGAACTCATGCTCTTGCAGATGACTTTCTCTTGTCTTTCCTTCCACATTCTTTGTTTTAAACTATCAGTGTACTCATGTATTAGATTTTATTCACGACTTACAAAAGTTTTTATTTATTGCTAGGTACTGTTGCCTTTCGTAACACTTTGTTCATGTTTTATTGAATGCTGCTTTTGCATTCATTCTGCTAAATTGCCTAAAGTAATTGCAATTTAGCTTATCTGCTTTTGTGCCTTCAGCACATGTATTATGTTTGGTGCTTTTCTCCCTGGGCCTTTGCTGAAAATGGCAACTTATGCCCAGATGTACAATCCCAGTAAACAAATGTTAATAAATAAATAAGTAAATAAATACAGGTGGGTTGGGTTTATATGACTGTAAATCACTGCACCATATTTGCTTTCATATTTGCATATGTCATCAGTGACATTTACACAGCATTATGCAGTCACTTGCATAGTGTGGTCTGGCAGCTGGCACAGAAGGTTAATGCTGTGAGTGAAGTTCCTGTAGTAGACAGTTTGATTCCTTTAGCCCACATTTTCCAATTATGTGGCCTTGAGAAATTCCGTTAACCAGAAGGTACTTGGAGGCCACTGGAAATTTGAGTTAGGCTCCTCAAGGGTCCCCTGGACTGCAAGCCTAGCATCTACCTATGAATACCATTCTATTTCATCTATAGCCAACTCACAATATGTGTCTCTGAATCACATCTCACAGTTTTTCTGTACTCATTCCTGAATGCTATGTACTAAATATTTCTGAATGCCCTCATAATGCAGCAGTATAGAAAGAAACCCTTTGTACAAGGCTTTGTTGGGCAGCCACAAACACATAATGATCAGTCTGTAATTAGGCATTTTTTATAATAAGCAGAAAAAAAACAAAGCATGTAAAAATCAAAAAAGTATTAAAAATAACTCCACTAAGAACAAAGGAAGCTAATTTTAACCAAGTCTTGTATTGTTTAAATATTTGCATAATTAAACTGACAAATTAATTGACACAGACTTTTCACCAAATTTCCTGTGTATGCATCAATCTCTTAGTTAATCTGATTATGTAAACACTTAAACAATGCCAGGCAGTCAAGGTGTTAAAGTAAAAGTAATTGCTTTATTTGTAAGGCAATTTTATGTTTTACATTTACATTCAATATTTTCTTCTTTGCTCCTTTGGTCTCTGAACTGATATGATTTAAATGTATTGATTGCTGCTGTCGTATAAAAGTACTTTTTTTCTTGTATTTTATCAGTTTTCATAGAAATCTTTAGTAACTATAAAATTAAAGCACTCAACTGATGCATTATAAAAGTGTTTTATTTTTTTTGTTTTGGGGGGGGGGGTCCATTACATGAGTGGCATTTTCTTTGTTATTATTTTGCCATTATTTATTTATTTATTTATTTCAGTATTTAGATGTTTTATTCTCAGCATCTTCTAATAACAACATCAAACAATAAAGCCCTGCAGCACAAAATCAGCTCAGTACTGTTAAAATATAATAAATTATTTTACAAATATAAGCTTATGTTCAGATTCAGATCAACTCTTCTAAATAGATTGCACGTAATTGCACTTTAGAAAAGGCCAAAACACTGGAAGCCTGAATCAGTGAAAGTAATTGATTTCACAGGTACAGAACCAGATTAGCAAAATAATGCTTATCAGAAGTTTCTAAATTTACCCTGGGAACAACTTAAAGCTCCTCATCTGATGGTCTGAGAAGTCCCATTGGGTTATAGGGTTTCTTGAGGTCTTTTAAATAGACAAGGATGTGCATTGCAGAGAACAATGAAGGCAAATACACCAAGACATAAACACACTCAGACAATGATTGGCAGCCAGAGAGAATCTTGTGGCACAGGAGGAATTTAACAGAGATGCAGCACCTGTTAAAAGCATGACTGCACAACTCTAAACCAAATGTAGTCTTGCCTAGTTCTCAGACATAAGCATAAGACAAAGGCATGATATGTTATTTCCAATATCATCCATCTGGGAACCATGAAACACAAATTTCTTGTGACACAGCATTACATTTATAGAGATATTTTACAACAAAGCAAAAAAAAAACTTCTCAGTGTACCTAAACACCCAAGAGGACAGTGCAACACAAATACTTGAACATGTAGCATCATCACTTCATTTAAGAGCAGGCAAACACCAGTAAAGTGCAAAGCCATAGCTAATGGCCTTTTTCACCTTCACACTGATGGCACACACCCTGCTTTGGAATGAAAATACTCAAAGCCACTACAGCATTAGATATTTTTGAACATGCTTGGAGAAAACTAATGTACTATTTATGTTATGTTTAGTGAAATCAAAACTTGAAGTCATAAGATCTGTCACAGGTGCTGACCTTCCCATAGATCTACAGAATGTAAGACTAAAGACTGGAAATGCAGAGCTAAAATAATGCTGATAATGGTTATATCACATCTGTTTAGATGATTTAGGGCTGAGTTTAGATCTAATAGCTCAATGTGGCCCAAAGCTAATTAGATGTGTATTATGGCCAGCATAGTGATGAGATACAAAACAAATGACTGTATGGCAAACTGGAAAGGTTTTGCTATGGGGAAAGGTGTTACTAAAGTTGGCACAATGTAAGTGTAATATAACGAATGATTATGTGACTATTAGGTATCACTACTATGCCAGGCAAGCATAGTACAGTTCATGTGTGCCAATGCACATAGAAAAACACTTGCATAGCTGCCACTACAGATAGCCTACTGAGTGCCACCACAACAAAGTGGCAACTCAGTTCATTACTGAAATGGGAGAGAAGGGGGGATAAGAAATTAAGAAAAGTAATGTAAAATGCAGAGAAAATACACAAAGGTATCCATAATGTATGACAGGTAGACATCTAGGGTCATTTTTTGAGATAGGAAGACCCATTTTCAATATTTGAAGACGGATTGATGAGATAGGTGGAAAGGAATGGTTAAAGAATGGATAGAGGGAGAATGAAGGGAATCAGAAGCAGACAGGCAAACATAAAATACAGAAATAAAGACAGGCAGTGGCAGCATACACACAGAAAAGGGAGCTGAGAGCAAAAGGGCACAGAGTGACAGAGGGTAAAACGGTGGTGATAAGAAGGTTTGAAAATAAACTGGATATGTGGAATGACACAAATGGAAGGAGAGCACCTGGATGAGGATATGGCAGAGCTCATGATCGAATGCCAAATCACCAAGAGGGCAACACCTAGCCATCAATCATCTTCATGACCCACACCATTGGCAAGCTATGTTTCTGGTGGGCTGATGATTATAATTTACTAGTCACACAGCTCATTCAGTTGCAACAGGAGGCACTCCACTTTGCTGATGTGGGAATCCAGCTGTCAGGGCACCTCCATACCTGACTCTAGAAGATGATGGGAGATCACTCCGGGCTACCTTCAAAAGAGATATTGCTTCTTCTTTCCTGAAAAGTAGCCAGAGAGGATATCATTTATCCCTAAAGGTCACCTACAGCAGAGTGACCTCTAACATTTCTCAGAGAGGCAGACCTGATGACCACCGGTGACCCCCCCCAGTATAGTTATCAGCCAGCTCATACAGAGGTGACCACTGCCACGCAACAGTATGTATCACAGATGGCCCTGTAGAATGATGTAAACAAGAGAATACATTATTGCAAACCTATGAACCCATACTGTGGGGGTGACACACATGGCATATGCACCCCACTGCTGAACAATCACTTCTGCCTCCTGTGATGTCTTGCAATGTTCTGAGTGTGTTCCTTGGCCACTTGCATGCACACTCAATACAAACGTACATCAGGTTATACAATAATACATGGGCAAATGCTCACATTAGATATCTGCCACTTTCTCACTAGCCTCTGCTTACAGCTATTTACTTAGGTCCGGGTGGTGCCACTGAAAGTCACTGCATCAATGCCGGCACTGCTGCCTAGCATGAGTAATGCTAGTGGCATCAAACACCATCCTGGCAAGATTTTCCCCAAGCATCCATCTTGTACAGCAAACTGTATACCTCCTCACCAGATGCTTAGAAAACAAATCTCTGTGAAGGAAGAACAAGAATAACTTGCTCTCCTAAGTACATCAAACAGAATCCCTTCTGTTTATATCACCTGAGAAAGTCATGAACAAACAGATGCATGCTCAGACACCACATGATGTCCATAATAGCACAGCATTAAGGTGCTCCCAAGCATTAATTTCATAGAACCAAAGTCTGCTTGAACATATGACGATCACATTACTACAGACTTGAACTGAGGGTAGATAGTTCTAACTGAGGTGGGTAATGCATTGTGTTTCAGGTATGATTCAGATACACTGGAGCAAATTTGATTCATTAGAATAATTGTCATGATAAGAGGCTGTTATTGACATGATGCAGTGTATGGCAGCCATTTTACCTCAGAATATAGACGAAAATCAGAGAAACACAGGACTATAAGTAGTAACTCACTAGGACTAGTTATGCAAATACCAAAGGCCGAATACCCAACTGATAATGTTCTGCAGCAGTATACTCAACATATGTGAGAAGGAACACAGCACAGTAATGTAGCATTGTCATTTCCAAGTGCAGTGATGGATCAGACCTTGGACAATGAGCACATTGGGAAAGATAGGACCCAACAGACATGAATGCACCCAAACATAATGATAGACATGACATGACTTGAGAGGGTTTATATACCAACAGAAATGGCTAGTCCAGAGATGCAGGAAGAGATATACAGAGCCCATGCTCACAGTAGTCGAGGGTACATGTGGGAGGTTGTGCACAGAAAATTGAGACTTGCTAACCAACTGTATAATGTGGGTAAGGGAGGTAGTGGCCATAGGTGTATGACTTCCTCAGAGTGCCTGACACACTCATTCACTGACTTGTGCAGCCACAGGTGTACAGGCCTTGCCAAGGGTTCTCTGGGAGAGACAGTGGCTGGAAAGTTTCATGAACCAGGAGAATGGGTTATTACTTAGGGTATCCACATGCATGGCATGCATATCTTAAGCAAAGGTACTAGAGACAAGATGTATTACAATCATGTGTAACAAAAAGTGGTGCAAGATGTGAGCACTCCAAACAGCTATAATTCGATTGTGCAATAGGTGTAACAATGGGTAATTGGTATGATACTTCATACAAAGGACAAGGCATAGGACACTGCAAAGAACATGTCCAGCAGAGTCCATGAGCATAAAGGTGGCATACTAAAGACTGTTAAGAAATTAGGCACATATCCCTGTGGAAGGTGCAATATGTGCTCATTGATTACAATAGAACAAATTTTTGAGCATCCGACTCTAGATTTTAGATTTCAACCAAGATTTATGGCTACCTGTGAGGACATGAATTTGATATACTTAGCCAACTGCCAAATATGTCAAGCATTTTTGTGTAGCATGACACCAGACATCTCTTAAAGAGAATTTTAAACCATGTCCATGTCTAAACAATTAAGAAAAAAGATTTAAAGAATGCACTAAACATACTATAACTTGTCATTTAGCATTTAGCTTTAGAGCTTTAGAACATAACAAAACCTAATAGAAGGAAGAAGGAAAGTGAAACTGACTTGAACTTAAAGAAAAAAAGTTAATATTGAGATTGAGATTGAAGGCACACTACCCCGGCTCAATCAATATGTAGATCAGATCCTCCCCTGAAGGATGCATATAATTATAATACAGATAGCTTAGATATCTTAGATATCTAAGAGATATAATATAATATAATACATTACAATAAAAAACTAAAATAATAAATTAATGTTTTTTTATGATCTAAATTAATATAAAATAAAAATAAAAAACTAAAATAATAAATTAATGGTTTTTTATGAATAATATCTAAGACTTTTTTTTCATTCATTTCATGTGTATTATATGCATATATTATTATTTATATTATTATATATATATAGTTTTTGTATCAGCTATCCATTTTATTTATATTGGTTGTCTTTTGTTTTTTGTTTGTTAATAGATATACATATATACCCTGATATGCTAACTACTATACACATACATTGTTTGTTTTATTTATATAGTATATTATATAAATAAAAATATTCTTTTATAAATAAAGTATTTATATATATATATATATATATATATATATATATATATATATATATATTATATATTATATATATATATATATATATATATATATATATATATATTATATATATATATGTATATATTATATATATATATTAGATCATTATGCATTTTGTAGCATATTTTTTTTATTTGGTTATTGTTTGGTTATTGAGTATGTTATTTTACTAATTCTATATGCTAGTAGGTGATTTACTAGGGTATAGTGTTGATTGTTAGATTGATTGTTGGGTATTGATGATTTGAATTATAATTGATTGAATAATGTTTATATATGATGTATATATATAAAAAAGAATTAGATATGAAATTAGATCTTTTTTTTATTCGTGTTTTACATTCAGGGATTTTTACCTTTCTACGGAGAGACTTTGGGAGCCAGCTCTCATTTTATTATTATTATTTATGTCCAGCAGAGGGGTATGTGTGCATGTAACCGCAAGTACATGTACATGTACAGTCACATTTCATTTCTTTCTCAAGATGAGTTCAGGAACCAAAGCATTCATGTAATTAGTTTGAAAGTCATGATGGACTGTAAGCATTATGAAATAATCAAAACATTATCTGAAATACTTAACAGATAAAGTAAATAAAACGGCAAAGTTAAATCAAAATAGCAAGAGAGCTAGAGCACAGGTTTTTTAAGTTGGTCAACTGAATAAGTCTATTTTAGCCCTGTGTTGTGATACATTGTTATTTATTCTTTTTAATGCCATAGCACCTATAACAGATGCAATACTACTACACAATAGATTCAGTAACTACTGCAAATTGACTTGCAGAGCAACAGCAGAACAGTCTCTGTGCCACAGTGTGAGTGATAAATTAAATCTTATTTATTTAACATCTGTTGACTGGGAAAGTCTGACTCGGACAGAGACGATTTTCAGCAGAGGCCTGGGAAGAAATGCTCCAGGCACGTCTTTGGAATGTTGGAGGAAACCCACGTGAATGCAAGGAGGACACACATACTCTACACAAAAGGCAGTCCAGCTGAGAATCAAACCAGAGAACCTCTTACTGTGAGGCAACAACATTAACTGCTGTACCATTGTGCCACCTTTTGAGGGAAGGCTTTGAAATGTGGTTAACTGAGATGGTTACTAGCATGAGGAGACTGGAGTGTGCTGAAGGAATGGTGAAAGTTTTGAGTAGATGAGTGAGACCAAAAGATGTTTGACAACATGAGTTACTATGACTGGTAAGGGGGGGGGTGAACAGTTTAGCTAAATGTATAGGCTTTCTTGCTGCAGCATGACTGGACTATACAACAAAACATCCAGTGAAGTTTCAGCAAAGATAAACATGGACAGGATAAGTATAGCACAGAACAGAATGCTTTTTTCATAAGGGCTGGTAGTTTTAAGACATTTCTCTTTTCCCTTATTATATGCCTGGATTCATTTCTGCAATCATTAATCAGGATTATTTTAATAATTAAAATGGCAGGAGTCAAAAAACAGATTCCGATAATGGCAGGTAAGTTATTTATGTTGCTTGCTTTATCAAACTTGGGTGGATTCAGAGAAAATCTATTTGCAACATAAGATGGCTTACATTGAAATATTGTTAGCAGAGTGGCAACAGTTTATATGTTTGAGCTTCAAATGATCACTAACCTGAGACATATAAGGTTTCTATATCGGGTGACCTGAGCAGACACACAAAAAAAGCAAGTCATACAGATGTCACTGGGGAGTTATGTGTGCCAGGAATGGTTAAGGAACAGCTCAGTTATACACTGCTAAGCAGAAGTCATGCTTACACTTAAGGAGTGTTAGTAGTTCAACATGTAGCACAAGTGCTAGAGGGCTGTGGGATCAAATCCAGGAGATCAAATTGCAGACACTGCAGTGCAACATGGGGGGACTGCATTTCTAAAGGTGTCATCTTTCAGATCTCTTAAGCTTTGATCCTATCTACTGGAGATGGAGGTATGTCAGCTGGATATAAACGATCTCATGGCAGCTATTGTTAAGAGTAGGGATAGCTCCCGTATGCCCTGGTCAAATTTCCCCTAGTTGTATAAATACCACATCAAGTCTCCCCCCAAAAGAGGCCACCCATCTAGTGGGAATAACCTGGTCAACAAAAAATAAAGATAAAATAAACTGCTACATCACACTTGTATTCCTCATTGAAATATATTGCTTATTTCAAAGAATTTTAATGTTCTGCAGTATATCTGCAAGAAGGCTTATTATAATTTTACTGTTAATGTTTCTGAACGCAAAACACTAGAACAATTTTTATGCACCGAAACATTCATAAATCTGCAAGATCATTTACTGAAATAGCAGTTTTACCAGCATGTTAATGATTTGTTTAAAAGCAGAATAAATCACTACTAAAATAACTTGCTGAATTACCTGCAGTCCATCAATTCCATTACTTTCACTGTTTTGCTACCAATGTGCCTGAAGCAAAATTTTTCACTCAGTTTCATTACTATAACTTTTGTATCTGAAAGCGAAATACCCTATTGTTTCTAGAACTTTGCTCATAAAAAATCCTTAAAACAAAAAAAAAGGAATGTGGTGGCAATACTGCAGATTCTACTTTAAATATAAATCCCTAAGCTTAGTTCAGAAAAACTAAAGAGGTAGAAAATAGATTCAGGTCCTCATCTTTTGAGAAACATGCATAAGGAATCTCATGCAAACAGCGGGGTTATCAGAACATGGATAAAATCCTTGTAAATTGTCCATTTTCAAAGCAATGATCATGTTCAGGACAATTAAAAGAATACTTCTCAAAAGCATCTCCCTATTTAAATGTCAGCACTCAAAATGTCGATTGGAAACTAGCCGAAAAAAAAAGACTGAAAACTCTAGAGAAGAGAGAATCATCACTCTTCTCATTTAAACTTCTTTTTGCAGGGGGGCAAGCCTCATTCACCCCCTCCTGAACTTATCTAATAGTTAAGGTACTTATGTAATTGGCTAGGCTTAAAATGGCCCACAAGGGTGGTTAGCCTAGTACAAATCTATGAACCTATACACCAACTCCAAAGTCTGCATACTTCGGAGAAAATGGAATGTTCTGAGAAATAGCCATCTAGGATTTAATATATATGTTTGTTTTATCAGCCATTCATGTCTGTGTTATGGGAATCAGTCTAGTGGGTCCTGACGTTATAAATGGTTTACTTCCATCTATGCATTCTAATTCTCTTTTCCTAACTTCTTCTGTTCAACTTTTCCTTATACTCCCTGTCCCAATAAATATCTCACCCACTACCATTTTAGGCACCTTCAACCACAATGGTTGCATCATCTCATCACATGCCCTCAATAGTGAATGTACCAAAGTATTAAACTATATTGATAAAAATAAATATATCATTCATACATATCTGTTACACAACCCAAGGTCTCCTTTCAACAAATTCAAAGACCTATTGGCCAAACTATGCAATCTCTTTTATAAAACCGTCCACTCAGGCAACATCAAACTCCTCCCTGGACAAACCACTCCTACTAAACCATCTCCTTCTACCATAAATGGCCTGCATCAATACTTACAGCATTAGTAACAAATAGGCAGCTGTAGAAAGCTGACTAACTCAAACAGATCTGCATATTGTATTTGGTTTGAAACTTAGAGTGAGTATGACTTCTTCCCCTTCACTATATCCATACAAATTTATAGCCATACAAATTATCAGATTATCACAGGCGGATGACCTAGTCATAACATTGGAGCAGGACACTATGCAACTTATTAAACTATGAGCATTCCTACAACTTACTGAAGCCAAGAAATGCCTTTCCAGTGACTAGTCTAGTCCAGATACAGATTTGCTGTATCCAGGATTGTTTGTAAGCATCTGAGCCCCCCAAGCTTTTCTGTATTGGAGGGAAGCCTTCTAGCTTATCAGTGGAAGTGGTAAGCACTAGGTAGCCTATTTACCACAAGATGAGCAGTTTCTGGCCCAGGAATCATAGTTTATTGGTCATTTGGGCAGTTTTTTCTATTTCTTTCAACTTTCTGGTTTAAAAATCCACATTTGCACTTGTTTCCCACATTTCGTGTAACTAGTCTAGTTTAGATGCAGATTTGCTCTATGCAAGATTGTTTGTAAGCTTCTGAGGCCCTCAAGCCTTTCTGTGTTGGAGGGAAGCCTTCTAGCTTATCAGTTGGAGTGGTAAGCACTAAGTAGCCTATCTACCACAAGAGGAGTGGTTTCTGGCCCATAAATTGTAGTTTATTGGCTGTTTGGGCAGTTTTTTCCATCTCTTTCAACTTTCTGGTTTAAAAGCCCACATTTACACTTGTTTCTCAGCTTTCCTGTAACTAGTCTAGTCCAGATACAGATTTTCTGTATCCAGGACTGTTTGTAAGCTTCTGAGCCCCCAAGTCTTTCTGTGTCAGAGGGAAGCCTTCTAGCTTATCAGTGGGAGTGGTAAGCACTAGGTAGCCTACGTACCACAAGAGGAATGGTTTCTGGCCCAGAAATTGTAGTTTATGGGCCATTTGGGCAGTTTTTCCATCTCTTTCAAGTTTCTGGTTTACAAGTTCTCATTTGTTCATTGTTTCCCACATTTCCTGTAATTAGTCTAGTCCAGATACAAATTTGCAGTATCCAGGACTATTTGTAAGCTTCTGAGCCCTCCAAGCCTTTCTGTGTTGGGGAAGCCTTCTAGCTTATCAGTGGGAAAGGTAAGCACTAGGTAGCCTTTTCTGCCACAAGAGGAGTTGTTCCTGGCACAGAAATTGTAGTTTACTGGCCGTTTCAGCAGTTTTTCAATCTCTTTCAACTTTCTGGTTTAAAAGCCCGTGTTTGCACTTGTTTCCTGCCTTTTCTGTAACTAGTCTAGTCCAGATACAGATCTGCTGTATGAAGGACTTTATGTAAGTTTCTGACCCCCCCCCAAGACTTTCTGTGTTGGAGGGAAACCTTATAGCTTATCAGTGGGAGTGGTAAGCACTAGGTAGCCTATCTACCACAAGAGGAGTGGTTTCTGGCCCAGATCTCTTTCAACTTTCTGGTTTAAAATCTCATGTTTTCACTTGTTTTCCACATTTCCTGTAACTACTCTAGTCCAGATGCAGATTTTCTGTATCCAGGACTGTTTGTATGTTTCTGAGCAGTGCCAAAAAGTCTGCTCTTCAATTTTTCCCTTGGATCTGCTAGTTCTCTCCTCTCCTGCACTTTTACTAACTTATTAGTCTAGCACTTTACCAGACATCTTGTACCAATAATTGTAGCACACAAAAGTGCTCCCAGCACTAAATGTTCTACAAGGAAACAGCTCCAGTACTTATTATTAATGCCCACCTCTCCAGGCATATCTAAATGTCAGTTCCCTAGGCTTTCTCCTATTAATCTGATGAACTTGGGCATCCTGAGGCAATGTAGAAACTGCCTCATGTACACTGGCAACCCTCTCCTCTTATCTCCCAACACTCAGACTTGCGAGAGATGCACTTATATATCCAAATTGGAAGCCACGCACTCTCCAGCCAAGACCAGAATAGTTGGCTAAGAGGCACTGGCACCACACCACATGGAACACATAGCCCTCCAGAACACACATCAGTACTGCCTTCACATAAAAACACAAACCACACACCCACCTTCTCTGAGGCTCTCATAAATCTACCCAAATAGCAGAGACCTCCAAGGCAGAAATGCACTCGACCAACAACGCAACACTAATCATGTGACACGTAACTCTGCTAAACAGTGTGCCACTCAACCAAAGCCCCTAAGGCAAAACAGCATGCCCAACACACTAGTGATAGGTGACTCGATAGTGAGGCACACTGATGTCCCACTCACTAGGCTGAATAAGGAGAAAGTAACAGTCAGCTGCCTGTCAGGTGCCAGGATCCACCACATAATGCATGCACTCAGATCCCTCAACAACATGTACAAATATGACTCTGTCATTGTACATGTGTGTGTGAATGACCTGATACGTACCTCCCTGGATTACATGAAAAGAGACATGGAGGAGCTCTCAGATTATGTAGCCCAGGTGGGTATGACCCTAGCCCTGAGCAGGCTCCTACCATCACCCAGAATGATACCACAGTACAAGCAGAAAATTATTGATTTCAACAATTGGTTAAGTTTCTGGTGTCATTCTAAGGGGATTCAGTATCTGTCTGCTGGGATGACATGATTGACAGACCTTGATGCTTTGCCAGAGATGGCCTGCATCTGTCAACCCTGGGCTTCTGGATACTGGCCAAGGCTCTTGCCACCCCTATAGTGCCTTTTTTAGGTGGTGTTCCAAAGAACACATTACCACCATAACAGCTACAAACAAATGCAACCTGAGGGTCATGCTGCTCAGTGCTAGAAGTCTAAATCTCAATATGCACTTGCTCAAAGCAATCCTTAAAATGGAGAAAATTGACATTTGTGCTGTAACAGAGACCTAGTTCAAGTCAGCAGGAAGGAACCCTGTACTACCAGGCTATAACTCATTCCACACCTTTCTGCCCAAGAACTTGGACTGAAGCTCCAAAGGCAGTGATGTTTCTATATTCATAAAGGATGCACACACCTCCAGACTGGTAGCCCAATATAACATATCAGAGATACTTCAGATGCAGCTAGCATTGGGTAAGACAGTGATTCAGGTCATCACCTGCTATAGGTCCCCAACCATGTCCTAAGACACACACACCACGTTCCTAAGCACCCTGGAGAATATTAGGGTCCAAACTAATACTCTCATACCAGGTGACTTCAACTACCCTTCCATTAACTTGGAAAACTAGTCATATGCCAATACAACTGCCCAACGTTTCCTGGAATTCATTAATTCCAATACCCTGGACCAGCTCATTCTTACCCCCACTAGAGGTAGCAACATTCTTGACCCAGTCATTATTAACATGGGTGACCATTGCTCTACACAAATAGTCAACTCCTCCCTGGTTAGATCTGACCACAAAAAAACTTCCTTGGAAATCCACATCTCTCTAACCCCCACCTTACAAAGGTAGCCACCATGAAAACCTTCTCCAAAGCTAACTTTGGGCTCCTAAAAATAGACGTGGCTAACTTCATAGCACCCATGCAAATGGAAAATAGTTGCATGACCGCCGAATCATACATCAATGCACTGTACGAACATGTACACAAATGCATGGATCTCACCATAGCCAATAGAACCGAGATGCTCTCCTCCAAAAAAAAGGAAGCCAGTCTGATGGTTCCCTGCCATAAACAAACTCTACAACAGAAGGAGGAAAATGATGCGGAATAAGGTGAAGTCCCAAGGCTGGAAAAACTCCCTTATCAGCCTCAACAAAAAGTTGAGATACCTCATCAAATCCTCTAAAGCTAGCTATGAAAACAAAATTGCAGCAGATAGTAAAAATGACCACAAGGCCTTCTATAGTTATACAAAAAATCTCCACGGCAATACCCAGATTTACACTGAGCTGCTGAACAATGGTACCTCCTATATCAAGCTAACAGATATTGCCAATATACCAGCCGACAGATTCAGTGCCAACTTTACCCCTGTCTCCCCCACCAAAGGACTAATCACAATATCAGTAGATTTCCAGGCACCCAGTATTACTGCTGCACAGATTAAAACAGCACTGTCCAAAGCCAAGAATAGAGCTTCTATGGGACCTCACAATATCCCTGGCTGTGTTCTACATGAACTACAAAGTGAACTGGCACCTCACCTGTATGCACTGTTAAATCACAGCCTCACCTCTGGCTTTGCCCCTACTGAATGGCGCACTGCTACAGTCATCCCTCTCCACAAAGGAGGAGTGACTACAGACCCCAGGAACTATCGCCTCATTAGCCTGATGAGTCTGATATGCAAAGCTATGGAACGCATCATCATGGATCTAATAAACAAGGATATAGGGAATCTCCAAACTCTAGATCACACACAGTTTGGTTTTGTGAAGGGTAGATCATGCCTGCTCTACCTGGTCGACTTCTTTGAGTCAGTCACCAGAGCTGTGGATGAAGGCAAGGTGGTTCATACAGCCTACCTTGATCTGGCCAAGGCCTTTGATACCATTCCCCAGTCAGGAATCATAGAAAAACTCATTAAGCTAGGCATCAACCCCTATATCACTAGGTGGGTTGCAAACTGTCTCACAGATAGAACCCACAGTGTGAAAGTAACTGACTCCAAGTCAGACTGCCGACCTGTCACGAGTGGAGTCCCACAGGGTTTGGTCTTGGGTCCTCTCCTGTTTGGTATCTACTTCTCTGAAGACCAGGCCAACATGAAGGGACTCTGGCTGACAAAGTTCATAGACGATTGCAAGTTGGGAGCTATTATTAACTCCCCAAGTGATGCTAACATCCTACAGAAAGGCCTTACTGAGACCAAGACTGGTGTCAGAACCATGGCCTTAAGGTCAGTGCCAAAAATGTGTTGTCATCCCTTTTGGGAAAAACCTGGTTCCCATGAATTACCACATCAATGGTAGTCCACTGAACACAGAAGGAGTTATAAAAGATATGGGAACACAGGTTGACAGCAACCTCTCTTTTGACCACCACATTGCCACTGTAGTCAAAAAGTTCTTCTATGTGGCACATCTCATTACTAAGGGTTTTGCATCCAGGAAGAAAGAGGTTATTGTCTCCCTTTACTCCTCCTTCATTAGGCCAATCATCAAGTACAATGCCCCATTTGGCATATACCTCAGTGTCCTATATGGACAAACTCAAAAAACTCCAACTATCCTCTGTCTCGTATCGGCTACTTAGAGGTGATCTCTGCTTGAATTACAAATCCATGTCTGACCCAGCTCTGTTAGAAATGCTACATCTAAAGAAATTTCAATCCCTCCACACCACATGCTCCAGAGACCTTAACCTCATTACTACAGTCAACAGAACAAGCTGGATAGACAGGTTCATAACCCAGAGACTGCACATGCTATGGAATACACTTCCCATATATGTCAAACAGAGCACCTCACTGGTCCTTTTCAAGAGAAATCTTGATGAGTGGATGGGAAATAGAAAATTCACCCCAGGGATCACTCCAGTGGCTCTACTCAGCAGAGGCACTGGGAACTAAGGTCGGTAGCACCATGCCAGGGTAATCCTATGGTCTAGGCTTGTAAAGACTCCAGGGCCATTAGCCTAGTGCACACCTATGAACCTATGAAGAATATGCAAACCACAGATGATAAATCCCTAATTGGATAATAGGTCATACACATCTTCACATAGGCTCATTATACATCTCTCTCCCTTTGTCCATAACAGTCTTACAACAAAAGCTATACAACATGTTCCATGGAGGCTGCTCCAAAAATAATATCATTTTAAGTGACTATAATATCTATGCATTAAGACAGCACAAGTTACATCTTACTAAAATGTTACAAATACATTCTCTTTAACAGTTAGTACAGCAATCCACTCAGTCTAATAATAAAACATTAAACTATTCTGCACTTAACTTTACCATTTCAAATTTAAAACACAAATGTTCTGGCATTTCCATACAGTACAACTATATCAGAGACCACTGCCCACTCCTTTCCTGTTGATCCTTGAAACCTAGGAAATATCCACCAGAAATAATTAATGGCAGAACTTTTCCATACACAAAAAAATGAATGAAGTAAAAAAAAAACACCCGCAATAACCTACTCTCTAACATAGAGTGTTCGTCTTTGTATGCATATTTAGACCCAGATAATACCTATACTTATTTTCTTAAAACTGTGTCAAACATTCAGAACCTACTATACCCCCTCAGTTGCAAACACTTAAAGGCATATAAATGGCCTTGGCCTACTGACAGTATTAAACAGAATGAAGCTGCATGTTAAGTTATGGAAATGTAATAACTCCTAACTACATCATGCTTACCTAGACCTTAGAAGAGCCACTAGAATTGTGACAGAGAGTGTCAAGGCCCTTTACCTTAAAAACAACAAAAAAACTTTTCTTAAACTGTTCTGGAAAGAAATAGAACATTTAACTGGTCAAATTACAGACTCTGCTAACTACACGACCATAATACTTTGCAAAATAATAATCTCCCAAAACAGTTAAAAAACTACCTACTCTTCACTATACAAACAATTTCCAACTCTTTGCCCTCATAGTAAGCCTTCTCCAGTTTAGCCCCTACCATGTGGAATATAACCTTCCCACTGATATGAAAGCTGATTACTCTCTTACACTTTTAAAGCTGCTTTAAGCAAATACCTGCAAAAAGAATTTTACTGTACTTGTTTTCATGAAGGAGGTAAACAGCCAGAATTTAAATAATCCTTTTATTCTGTAACAAAACATTCTAATGCTGATTTTATAATAAATTTTAATTAACTAGTATAACTGCTCTTCTACTTTTTCTAATTTTGCTGCTCTTTTAGATTTTGTAAAGTTTCTTCTGTACTGCTGCTAATTATATTTCACTTATTTTTTTCTACTCATATATACTGTTCAGCTGTCATTTACTTTATCATCTGTCAATTAATTTACTTATTGTACCTGGGCTGTTGCTGAGATGCCGCGGTGGTACGGCAGTAGCGTTGTTACCTTACAGCAAGAGGTTCTCCCGTTCGATTCTCGGCTGGGCTTGGGAGTGCCTTCTGTGTGGAGTCTGCATGTCCTCCCCGCGGTTGGGTAGCATTTGAAAGACATGCGTGCGTAAATGGGCATGCCTTCATTGAAGGTTGGGCATTGAGCTGGCACCTCGGCGTTTCATAAAAATCTACTGCCAATCATTAGCGGACTGGAGTTCCGCTGTGGCGACCCCTTACCGGGAAAAGCCGAAAGACAAACAACAACAACCTGGACTGTTGCTGAAAAGTTTCAATAGACCAGATCACTTACCTGGTTAACAAATTGTAGACAAATACATAAATACATCCATTTAAAAAATGAAGACTGATCCTTCACTGTATCAATTAAATGCATTAGTTTTAGAATGTAATGTGAACCGAGATAAGCAAAGTTTAACCTCTGAAGAATTTTACAGTGTTATGAACAGTTTATATTTTTACACTCTGTACAAAAATGCAAGCATGTGATCTAAGATACCAGATCTCTGGAAACTGGACATAAGCATTCAAAGCTTTGTTATCCAAAGGATGTGTAATTCAGTTATGACAAAAATGTGGCTTCTGGTGCAACTCTCCTATCAGAGCTTCACCAGTTATGAAAAAAGGTTTCATTTAATTATCCCAAAGGCAGTCAACAAATGTAGAAACAGCTTGAAGAACAACTGTAGACTGTGTACAAGTGCTCAAAAGGTGCAAACACCACTTTAATACATAAAACAATAAAGTAAAATATTAAAGTTGTGCTTGCACCTTTTGAGTACTTGTACACAGTCTACAGTCGTTCTTCAAGCTGTTTCTACATTTATTGACTGCCTTTGGGATTTTTTACTTAGTTTTGTGAGTTTTGGCTTGTTTTAATTTAATTATGTTTTAACTGACTTATGGGATAAAAGTGCAGTGGTAGTTCTACTGACTATGATGCAGACTCTCACACAGGTATGGTGTTGTATTCCTAAGGCTGAAGTACTGGTTATCAAGTTGCAATCATTTTTTGAGTATTAACCAGCAAGTCATAAGAAAGGAAAACAAGAACTTCAGGTGTCACAGAAATTAAACCGAAAGTAAAGAAATTTAAATGAGAGGGTTACAGAAATGAAAAGTTGGAATTCATATCTAAGCAGAAATATGGGGCAGAATGATTCATACAGTCATAGATTCATAGATTCATAGATTGTTACTAGGTTAATCACCCAAAGGACCTTTCTAAGCCTAGCCAAGTTAAAAAAGGAAGAACAAATTGGTTAATAGCTTGGACTTTGTTCCTAAATGTCAGGGCTGTTTTCAGTATAAATTGTTATCTTCTTAGTTTCCTTATTAAGTGTTGTTTGATTTGTTCTTGTTTTATTGTTAATCCTTCATCAGTTCTCAAATATTTATACACTCCCTCTTGCTCAAGTTCTTTTATATCACATTCCTGTCCCAAACTCATGCTTTCTTGGTGCTACAGCTTTCCTTCCTTAAAGGTTGCTTTTGCACATTTATCAAAACCAAACACATCTCAGGTTTTGACCACTTGCAGTTGTGCTTTCAGTTACTCATCTGATGAACTATATGGTTTTTAATCATTCACAAAAAGAAGATGAGAATCCTTTACAATTTATTGTTTTCTGGGAGCCAAATTATAGACATGACATAATCTGTTAAGTAAACAGTTTAATGGATTAAGGGCAAGACAAAAGAGCAGTGGTGGCAAAGAGTCACCTTGGAACACCCCCTTTGATTTTTATCCTTGAAATAATAATTTGTCCTTTATCATGGCTTAACTGCAAAGCGGTTTGCCACTGTTTCATGTTCACTGTAATGTAATTGATTGATGTTAACATATACTGAGCCAGTGGACATAGCTAACCTGTTAGTTGATAGGTTTGGTGAAAACTTTACTACCCTGTCCCCACCACAAGTACTTCATGACATCCCTACCACCCGTCCCCTACCTTGTATCTCTAAACAGCAGGTCAAAAACACCCTCTCTAAGGCCAAAAACACAGCACTAATGGGAGCTGATAACATCCCAGGCTGCATCCTATATGGGCTCAAAAAGAATTAGCATCGCCATTAGGTACTCTTTTCAATCACAGTCTAATCACTGGCTTTGTCTCAGCTGAATGGAAAACAGCCACCGTTATCCCCTTGCACAAAGGTGGTGTTTCTACTGACCCTGAGAACTACAGACCTATTAGCCAGACTAGCCTTATCTGCAAGGCCATGGAGAGAATCATTGTGGAACTTGTCAACAAAGATATAGATAATCTCCAAACACTAGATCCTACCCCATTTGGATTTATCAAGGGGAGATCATGCCTGTCAAACCTGGTGGACTTATTTGAGACCATCACCAGGGCCCTAGACAAGAGGAAATCTGTGCATACAACCTACCTAGACCTAGCCAATACATTTGAGATTATCCCTTACTCGAGCATCATTGACAAACTCTCTCAGCTAGATATCAACCCTGATATCATAAGGTGGGTTGCAAATTGGGTCACTGATAGAACCCATACAGTCAAAAATAGGGAAATCCACCTCCAACCGCAGACCCATAACCAGTGGTGTTCCACAGGGAATGGTCCTGGGACCTCTTCTGTTTGGAATCTATTTCTCCAAAGTACAAGCTAAAACCAAGGGACTGTGGCTGACAAAGTTTGCTGATGACTACAAACTAGGTGAAGTCATAGAATCTCCAAACATTGTCAACATCCTTCAAGAAGGTCTTACGCAAACAAATGATTGGTGTCAATGTCACAGCCTCAAATTCAGTGCAAAAATGTATTATCATCCCTTTCAGTAAGAGCAATGTTCCTGCAAATTACTGCATCAATGGCAATACCCTAAGTACACACACAGTGGTGAGAGGTCTGGGAACTCAAGTTGACCACACCCTTGGCTTTGATCACCATGTTTCCACAGTGGTAAGAAGTACATTCTATATGGCTCATCTCATAAGTAAGGGCATTGCCTCAAGAAAAAGAGAAGTTATCATCTCCCTGTACTCTTCACTCATTAGGCCAATAATTGAGTACAATGCTCCTTTTTGTATGCACCTTTCAAAGCACCTGAAGCAATTTGAGAGACCGCAAAGGTTCTTCAAAAGAAAAATTCAAGGTCTTCAGCAACTATCCTATGAAGATTGGCTTAAATCACTGTCACTTTATTTTGTTTCATACAGACTACTCAGGGGTGATCTCTTCCTTGCATATAAGGTAATCTCTGATCCTGTTTTACTGGAAATGCTGCACATTCGGAAGTCAAATGGCACATGGGTTACTTGATCTAAGGACCTAAACCTGGTATGTGACATCAGTAAAACCTGCTGTAGGGACAGATTTGTGTCCCAGAGGTTATCATGCCTTTGGAATAGACACTAATTTCATGTCAAACAGAGCACCTCATTGGCCCTCTTCAAATGCATTCCAGATAATTGGATGGGTAGCCATAAATTCACCCTGGGATATCCACCTGTGCCCCTGTTGAACAGGAGCAATAGGTGCTGATTGTGGAAACAAGGGTAAATTTGTCTAGGCTTGCAAGAGCCCTCGGGCCATTAGCCTAGTAACTTCCTATTCTACTATGAACGTAGGGGGTATCTTGTACATTTGTAAGCGCTCTTTTATACTTGAGTGTAGGATTCTGTCAAACACTTTTTTGTAATCTATCCATGCCATACTTAGATTCTTCTCCTTTGTGTAATTCTCCATTATGACTTTATTTAACAACAAATGATCATTTGTTTCATATGACTTTCTTTTGTTACCCTTTTGCTCTATTGCCATGATTGAATTTTCTTCTAAAAGACTATAAACTCTATCAGCATACATTCCAGTATATAATTTATACATCATTCCAAGGCAAGTTTTAGGTCTTTTTAGGATAACTTGCAGGTTCACTCTTACAGAATGGTATTGCCTTTCCTGTTGTTAACGAGGTTGGCGCCTGCTTGGGGTGCACATATAAATAGTTCTTACTCATTGCTAAATCTTCATATAAAGATGTTAATGCTTTTAGTCAGAAGTTAGGTATTGCATCTGGGCCTGGGAGGTTCCAATTAGGAGCTTTTCTTAATTTTATTTCAATTTCTCTGGCCATTATTTATCCAAAATGTTCCTATTTCTTCTTTTTTGGTGGTGTTTTTATTTCTTTTGCCTTCTTTCCTTATTCTCTATGAAATGTTTTGGGGTCATCAATACATTGCTTATTTTGTACTTTTCCTTTTCATTTATCTGCATATCTTCTAAGTTTTTCTGCCTGTTCTGATATCTTTAGATTATTATTTGCAATAGTGTATGATAGATCCTGGTCTGTTATGATACTGCAAATTGCATTTACTACATCTATCTTTCTGAGTATTTTTGTTGATCTGTTCCCTCTACTGTACTCTTCTAACAGTGATACTTTTGGTCTTAATTACTTTATAGTTTTCTCTATTTGATACTTCCATGATGGCATTTGATTTCTTCCTTTCCTTCCCCTTTATGCCCTGTGTTTTTGTGGTAAGACTTTATCTGTTATTAATTTAGCTGCACAGTAATATATCCTATTCTGTTATATCACATGAATATCTGTGGACAGTCTTATTTACTGTGTTCACTCATTTTATCAAAACTTCTAACATTTTGGGTCTTATTGACTTTCTGTAGTCTGTTTCATTGATCTTAATATGTCTATCCATCTCTATTAAATCAAGCAAATATTCCCTTAGTTCATTTTCTTCTAAACTAAGGGCATGTTCTTTGTTCTCCATTTCCTGCAGGCATTCTACAGAAAGTTCCAAAGTAACTTCATGTGTCACGTTCACTTCAGTTTCATCCTGTGTCATTCATTGTTCTTTTATATGGGAACTCAATGGCCAATCACTCTACAACATTGATTGCTTCAGAGTTGCCACAGTTTTCTGTTCCTTCCCTTGCTGTGCAACTCCGATTGATTTTTTGTGCTGGTTTCCTACTGAGTGTTCTAAAGTATGGCAACTGATCCGATGCATCCCGGTGTACTGGTTTCACCTTAATTTGAGGATTCATTATTCTGTCATGCTACTATGTTATCAGAGTCAAATTTTTTACACTAAATCCTTCACTTCACAGGTTATCAATAATTTCTGTTTCTATTTTAACTTCTCCATTAATAATCATCCTTTCTCCTTTCTCCCTTTGTTTTCTTATTTTTTGTATTCTATAATTTTCCATATATGAATGCCTTTACTTGTATTTTTTTTTCAAATATCTTTGGTGCTGCTATTTTGCATTGATTAGTTATGCTTTCTCCTTTGCACAAATGTTGTTGTATCTTTCGGCTATTCCCGGTTAGGGATCGCCACAGCGGAACTCCGGTCTGCTAATGATTGGCAATTGATTTTTACATGCCAAGTTGCCAGCCCTGATGCACAACCTTCAATGAAGGGACGCCCATTCATGCATGTCTCCACGCAGAAGACACTCTAGCTGAGAATCGAACCGGACATCGTATTACTGTGAGGTGACAACGCTACCGCAGCACCATCACCGCAGTATTTATTGCACCATATTAAATCTCTTTTTCTTTCCCATGTCCATATCTCTTCCTCAGATGTCTCCCACTCCTGCTGTTTCTCCTTACTTGGGGCACTCATTTTTCCATCATGCTGTGACCTAACCTGTGTGTTAGATTTCTACACTAAATCTTCACTTTGCAGGTATTCTGTAACTTCATCTTCTATTTTTTTAACTTCTACTTTGCAATTTTTTGCTCTATGTTCCCCTTTGGGATCTTATTTTTGTATTGTGAAATTTCCTATATCTGGGTGCCTTTGCCTATATTTCTCTTTAAATATCTTTGGAGCTGCTTCGTTTGTACTGATTAATGTGGCTTTCTCCTTTGCATAAATATTGCACCATATCAGATCTCTCTTTTTTCCCATGTCCATATTTCTTTTTTATCCCTTTCAAAAATCTCTAGATTTTGTTCTTTATATTTTTAAACTTCTTTAGTCATTTATTATTTTCAATCCCCCAAGTTTTCTTGGTCTATATAGTGTATTTCATGAATCTGTTGTATTACAGATCACAAATTTGCATTTGAAGATTCTGACTTTTTTTCTTGTGGAAGTATTTTTCTTCCCTCTAATTTCTCTCTTAATCTTTTTGTATATCTTCTGTCTGGAAATTCTGGGCTTCTTGCATAAAAGTAATAATACATCATTTCCTATTTATTCTCAATAGTCAACTCTATCATCTTTATGGCTCTTTTGTGTTCTGTCAGTTTTTGTGAACTACTTCCTTTAACAACAGGGTGGCCAACCTCCCCCTGAACCTGGCCTGTTACTGTGGTTCCTCTCTTTATACTGGAGTAGCTGTATTTCCCTATCTATTTCCCTGTAAAACTCTCTGCTATTGCTTATGTTGTAAGTGAAGGTTTAATAAATATGTTTCTTGTTTAAAAAAAAAGTGGCAGGAATTGAATAATGTATGTAATGTTGCTTAGGTTATATGATATATAGCAATATATGTGAAGTGTAATGTTTGTTAATGTTAATTTGTTAATGCAGTTGGATTACTTTTGTATTAATGTAAATTTGCCTATGACACAAGTGATAATTTCATAAAGGTGTTTAAAAAATACTCCCTGCCAGAGTGACCTTAAGCAAACATGGCTTCTTTCACTTGTGTCAGCTGTGCTCTTCTTTCAGCCTCACTAGAACAAATGCAGTGATATCAAAGTGCCTGACAGAAAACGGGTGACTTCTTTATGTAGGTGGGATGATTACTGCTTGTCTGCAGATATATCTGTCTGTCAGTTGGCATCCTATAGACATATGTCTGGAATGTTACACTGTGTATAGGGACTATATTATCAATGAAGGAAACACAAGAAGTTCATTACTCCAAGGAGAGTTTGATAGATGGGCTGATTCTGTTGTCTCCTTGACGGAATTCCTTTAGCAGTTACTATTATATGTCTAGACTATAAATAACTCACCATTAACAGTGAAATAAGTGAGTGGTCTGTTCATGCAGTGTTGTAGAAATTTCTCTTCTGGGTGCACCAAGAAGATATTTCATATTGTGAAACCATTCTGGTGTCCATTGCTGCATCCATATTCAGAACATAAATTAAAGCTATGTGTCAGAATAAATTGCATAAACTGTGTCAACAAAGAGTTGACAATCATACCTCTCAACTGTCCACATTTTTGCAGCATGTTCAGACTTTGCATCATATTTTTGGTCTGCTTCTTCTAACATTTCTGGTTTTCTGGAAAACCACTGGCTAATCATTGAGGACTGAAGCAAGAAAATAATGGCAAACATTTAAGTTTCAGACTTTGTATCCTTCAGAAAATTCATGCTAATACAAAACCTGTTATTCTATCATCTTTCTAAGCCTGTAAGAGCAATATTTAAAGAGTGTCCCTATTTCTGTCCCTTTGTCCAGATTTCTCACTTGAAGAGGTTGAGAGGTATGCTGGCAATTTTTCACACAGAACTTAAAATACATAAAAATTGGTTTTGCTTTGTTGTCTCAGTTATTTGCAATTATGGTCTACTTTTCATAAAGTTGAAGACCATATGGCTGAGACCATATATCAAGTTTCAAAACGTTGTGAGAAGCACCCTTTGATCAGAACAGAACATAGCCCAAAATGGCACAAAACCCTACAATCATCCAAGAAGTATAAAGTAGCAGATGATTTGTACTATTTCCTACATAACTTCACATTGCAGGAGTTTCAAAGTATACGGTTCATTTGCAGGCACTTCTAAAAATGCCAAATGCAGGAAACATACAGATACAAATTTTATAGGAGAGACAGGCCAGCCACTCAGAACCTGAATGAATGTTCATAGGCACAGTTACATGCAAAATGACCAATAAGCCAGTGGTAGCACATTTATTTCAGTCTGATAATTTTGTATCAGATATGACATTCACTGTTCATCAAGGACATTTCCATACACCTTTAGAAAGATGAAAAATGGGGATTAAGCTAGTTCATTTGTTCAGTCTAACAGTTAGTGGTTTGAACCTGGGTATTGCAAATGGTAGATGCAAATAAGAAATGCTGAAGAACACTAAATACACACACACACACATACATACACACTGTGTCTATTTTCAATGTGTAGTTGTTATGCTAAGCATCTGAGCTGCACATGTTTTCCCATACCAGAATGTTTGAAGTGTCCTGTTTTAGCCAATAAGATGTTCTTCCCTATCTAGGGAGAAGTGCCTATTTAATCTCTATGTTTAGCATCAATAAGTTAATAACTCGCAATGAAGGGCTCCTGTTAGCCTGAATGTTTGTCATTTTCGAAACCTATGTTGGTTTTTTTTTTTTTGGTCTAATAAATAGTATTACATCATGTCTGTGTTCTGGTGTTCCTTTTATTTTAGATAATACTTGCAAATTCTGGGTAATACATTCATTGACTACAAAATTTCAGTAAAGTGATGTCCATAGTTATTCTTGGCAGAAAAAGCTGTCACATGTGTCTGATAGTAGAAAACATTGCACAACTTTTTGTAAATCTGAAAGAATCTACCAGATGCAGTAGACCCAGTTACAGTACAGCTGAGGCAGCTCAAAATCAGAGGTCAGTTTGAATTAAAGAAAATAAAAAATTACAAAGAAGCAGATCTGTTTAAATTAGTGCATATAGTTGCTTCAAACAAGATAAAAGACAGAGAGTTCAGTTTTGTGCTCATAGGCCTATCTTGCTGTCTTCAGCACACAGTGTATTTTAAAAAGATGGCATCTTTCCAAAAATTATTCACCCAAGTTCTCAATGAATGCATATGTCATTTTCATCTGTTCCTGCAGAACTAATACAAATATGATTATGTACATGTCTGTGTTCTAAACATAACTTTGTACAGATAATGTAGGTATGTTGTGGTCTCAAAAAAGTATAACCTCAGGAGTTTATAAACATGCATGTATAGATTGTGGGTTCCAGCGTGTAGCTCGCAAGACATTTCCCTGTGAGCTACATCGCCAATACCAAATGGCTGCAGCAGCAATTTGCTGTGGAGCAATACAGCTGAATAGCATAGCCACTGCTGCTGTAACCTATGCACAGAACTATTTCTACTGGTGGCATTCCTTACAGACAGCTGCCCAGCTATATTCTAGCAGGGACGGCCATACTAGATGTGTAGCACATTCCGTATGCTCATGTAAGTAATGCATTTATTCACAAATTCACGATCTACAGAACTGCATGCTCCACAGGTGAAGTCTTGCTACATCTGTGACATAGAGCACAACTGAAGGCATGACATAATATAGCAATAACCCATGCCTGGGTGTGGGAAATGCTGGATTTACCCATGGTTGGTGTGGTTTGGTCACGAGGGCGAAGCCCGAGTGGCCAAACAAAGCCAACCATGGGTAAATCCAGCATTACCCACACCCAGAAGTGGGTTATTGCTATTATACAATGACATTATTTAAGAAAAAGAAATTACTTTTCTTAAATAATGGCGTTGTATAATGCCTCCTTGCTGCCCTTCCGCAGCTGTCTGGTATTCTGCGGCAGTTCTGATGTACTGCGCATGCGTATGCCTATGCAGTACATCAGAGCTGTGGGCAAAAGCAATGGAGAAAGCAAGATCTCTGTTGCTTTTTACAGACTGTTTTGCTATGTTAAATGGGTTTAACATAGCGAGACAGCTTTAAAAAAGCAATGGAGAATCTCCGTTGCTTTTTTAAAGCTGTCTCGCTATGTTAAACCCATTTAACATAGCAAAACAGTTTTGAAAAAAGCAACGGAGAAAGCAAGATCTCTGTTGCTTTTTACAAACTGTTTTGCTATATAAATGAGTTTAACATAGCGAGACAGCTTTAAAAAAAGCAACGGAGAATCTCAGTTGCTTTTTTTAAAGCTGTCTCGCTATGTTAAACTCATTTAACATAGCGAGACAGTATGAAGCAATGGAGATCTTGCATTCTCCGTTGCTTAAAATAAGAGTTACAGTAATGGAAAAAGTCCAGGTGACTGGACCTTTTTCCATTACTATAACTGATTTACAACGTGCACGCAGACCAATCAGCATGCACATTTTTGAATATTAATGAGAGGTCATTGTATAATTATTATTTTACTTACATTTTTTTATTTACATTTGTTTACTGGGAAAATATGACTGGACACAGGTCTTTTTTCAGCCGAGCCTGGGGGGGCTCCACAGAAAGATACATTAAGTACAAAGTTAATAAGAAAATGTTGATAAAAATGCAAGTGAACAATTGCCAGCAAAGCGCCACAATATAAATATGAATAACATAGTTACATGAAAGACAGTGGATATACATGGAGTATATGATCATATATGCATAGGAGCATTGGATACATCTAAAATGGTGGCACATATTAAAAAATGAATACAAATAGTGACAATCACAGAATGATATAGTAATAAGCTTTTTAGACATAGATGTTATTTGTTGGAATTATTGCAGTGTAAAACAGTTTTTTGAGCTAAAAGTAATGGAGAAGCTCTCTCGCAATGTAACTGTATACAGTAAAGCTATGGTGGATGTAACTCATGCATAGCAGTATACTTACACATACTTATACTATGCAGTCACTACTGGTTTCAGACACCTACCTGTGTATCTACACAAGCTATATGATATTGTCTCAACTACACATGCTACAGAAGTCTACTACAAATGTTAGGTATGTTATATTTGAAGGCATTATATCATCTTATTGCTGCAAGATATATGTGTGCAATTAAATGCATGGAAAGATTGGCATGATCTGACTCTTTGTCAAGAAATATTTCATGATGGTAAGTGTACCCAACCACATGTATCATAATGCAGTCATCCCTGTGACTGTAGAAGCACAATCATGCACAATGTGTAGATAATCCCAGATTCAATCTCATAGCTTACTAAACCCACAAATTACAGAACATTGCATCATTTCTTGACACTGCAAGAGAAGGCCTGCTACTAGGATGAGATAAAGCACATTTCAAGAAATTGCTTCATCAGTGTTTAAGAAGTTACCTGTGCTAAACAGGATGGTAAGTGGTAGATGAATCTTCTCTGGCTACACATGTACACATCAGAAATGTGAGTGACACAGTTCTTACCTACGGATTGACACAACTGAATCTGAGGAGTAATGTCTGAGTTCAAACCAACTAATTAACTAATATCAGAAGCTAGAGGACATTGCATGAATCCCAAGCAGCACGAGATATTTTTATTACAAGTGCGACAGTGCATATATGAAGGGATGACATCACCATTGTTTTTTTGTTTTTTTTTTGAGTGATGTCTGGGCTAAAATTGATGGATAGGTAGAATACTGATATAAAGCTGCATTCCATATCTGTAGATGAAGACATTCCTACCTACCACAAGAAAGGCACACGCATTCATAGTAGTCACTCTCTGCTGGATTCAAACTATCTATTTAGTTACACAACCTAGAGAACACAGAATCAACAGCAATCACCAGACAATTTTGATCACGCCACTGAGACAGTGCACATTTGAAAGCATTACCTTTCAGTGTGTTGTACAAAATGTATTTTGGCTAAAAATGCAACAAATTGATGTAGGAGCCCTCTCCCAGTGTAAATAGGTCTTGTAAGTGGAAGTGTATACAACAGATCATTTGATGGCACCAATTCTAACTGACAGTATACAGACACACACACACACACACACACACACACACACACACACACACACACACACACACACACACACACACACACACATATACACTAGTTACACAATGCTAGAGTAAAAATACATACATATCTAGTTACAGAATCTAGAGTACACATTATCAACCACATCAACCACAACTGCCACAGGAGAAGTTTAAATGTAAGTGTGATATATAGAACATTTGACAGGATGACCTCTTTGGTGTGTACCAAAAACAAATGTTAGTGTTAAAAGTGTAAGAAACTGATGTGGGACTCTCCCAGTGTAAATGTTTCTCTTGAGTAGAAGTGTACACATCAGATCTGCTGTTGAAACCATATGTACCTGACACTAGACACACACACACTAGTTCAACACTGTTGGATTTGAACCTGGTACCTATCTAGTTCCTATTTAGTTAAACAGTATCAGGAAAAAGTGCCACAGAAGAAATCTGACTACAGGAGTGAGGGAGTGCACATTTGAAAGGATGACATCATCAGTGTGTTTCAGTGAAGATGTTTGTGGTAAATGTGGAAGATATTGATGGGGAAGCCTTCTTCCAATTTAAATGTGTTGCTTGACTGGAAATGTATGCATCAGATCTGTTGATGAACCCATAATTATCTGACATTAAACACACACACACATTAGTTCAACATTGTAATATTTGAACCACCTACCTAATTACTAGATCTAGATTTCACAGTATCAACAGCAAGCACCACAAGAGAAGTCTGACTATAACACTGTGAGAGTGCACTTTTGACAAGATGACCTTATCAGTATGTTGCAGAGAAGATGGTTGTGGTACGAGTAGAAGAAATGGGGGAGTCCTCTTCCAGTCTAAATGCATCTCCTAAGTGGAAATGTACATATCTGATCTGTTCTTAAAGCCAAATTTACCTGATAATAGATACACACAAACACAAAAGTTCAATACTGTTGGATTTGAACTATCTACTGAGCTAGTTACACAATCTAGAACACAGAGCATCAAGTGCAAGTGCCACACAGTAGTGAGAGAGTGCACTTTTGAAAAGGTGATCTCATCAGTGTATTGCAGAGAATATGTTTGTGGTAAAAGTGAAAGTAAATGATGGGAGAGCACTTTTGCAGTTTAAATGCATCACCTGTGTGGAAATATACACATCAGAGCTGTTGTTGAAGACATATTTACCAGACATTTCACACACACACACACACACACACACACACACACACACACACACACACACACACACACACACACATGCACATGTGCAACACTGTTGGAGTGGAACCATCTTTCTGTCTGGTTAGACTTTCTAAAGTGCACAGTATCAACAACAAACACCACAGGAGATGTCTTCCTGCAGAAAGTGCACTTTTGAAAAAAAACAACCTCATCAGTGAGTTGCAAAGAAAATGCTCATGATAAATGTGGAAGAAATTGATGAGGATCTCTCTCCCAGTTTAAATGTATCTCCTGAGTGAAAATGTATATATCAGATCTTCTGTTGAAGCCATATTTACCTGACAAGACACACACAAATTCAAATCTATTAGATTTGAATCACCTACTTATCTAGTTAGACAACACAGTACAAAGTATATTACACCAACAAGTGCCACAGGAGGAGTACAACAGGATAAGAGTGCACTTTTGAGGATGAGCTCATCAGTGTGTTGCAAAGATGTTTTTGGTAAAAGTGAAATAAATTGATGGTAAATCCCTCTCACAATTTAAATGTGGCCAGTGAGTAGATGTGTTTATATCAGATGTATGGGTGAATTGAGTCTTACCTAGCACAATTGATACACATAAGCATGCTCAAAATAGTTAGTCACTGCTGTATTTGAACAGTAACCTATTAATTACACAATCTAGAATTACCTGTATCAACCACAAGTACCATAAGTGAAGCCTGACTTTCAATGGAAGATAATGGATATTTGTAAGGATTACAACAGCAATGTGTTGCAGAGAACCTAGTATACATCATAGGTTTAGGTGAAAAAGAATGTATGTTTAGAAGGAGAAGTAACAACAATGTATCAATCACAAGCATAGTCACAGTAATGAGATCTATAACATCCCATAAATTGTACATTACATCTAGCAGCCTAATAAATATGTTAGAGTAACTGTCTCATGATAGTGCTTTCAGTCTGTATTTCTATAGTGCAGCAGTGCAAAACACATTTGTATGAAGATAACAGTATTAGTGTGGTTGATGGCAAAAGCTTACCTGTTTTTGCCTTAGGACATGACACTTAATTTACCTACACTCAGCATTGGTGTGTGATGTCAAGTGTTGTGCAAATGCCAACAACAAAATCTGAAGCATTTTTATGGACCATTTCTGGCTGTGTGTATTGTGTGTGATTCTATTTTTGGATCAGATTAAATGTGCAAAAAAGGGGTTGATAGGATGGTGGTGAAAATGGGTGGGTGGGTTAGCAAGCAAATGGCAGGACATGGGGAAGGAGAGAATAAAAGAAAGTGCAGAACAGTGATGGGAAAACACTATAGCTATCCACTTCTTCACAACGTAAATATATATGTGTGGTCAGTATTTAATGAATTTGGATATTCACCACATCAGGGCTGGGTGGCAACAACAGAATAATGTTGTATGGCCAATTGGACCAAATCAAGTGTGTCAAACAGACACATAGTCAAAGTGGAGAGCTATGTATAGGATGTCATTTTTGTGGGGCAGGTGCCCTTTTTTATTGTAGAGAAAAATAGCTATTGGGGAAGGTAGTTAGGAATTATAGGGTTAGGTAAGTAGTGTAGGTTAGGTGGCAGAAGCAGACATAAAGAATATACAAAACAGACATTGATGGTGATGGAAACAAAAGTTTTAGGGACACCATGACTCAGGATAGGTAGGAGACTCAGAAGATGCATCTGCATCTAGCTTAAGCACAGTGAGAGTCTAGCTCTCACCCTCAGAGCTGTTATCACTATCTCCTGCTGTGGATCCCTAGGGTCAGTGCTGGATGGGGCATCAACTTTGTAATTCGATGCAGGACCTTTTCTACTCTCTGGATTTAGGTACGAAGGTCTCTTTCCATGATGTCCTCTACCAGGCTGGTTAGAGATTGATGGGTTATAAAATCTTTACCTCCATTACTACTCCAAGTGGGTACCCCTGCACCAGCAGCCTGGGCAGAGCTACAGGAAGTATTTGGAGCAGATAGTGCAGGAATTGTAGAGGCAATACTGATAGGTTAAGATCCAGATGTGCTAGATGTCTGTTTGGCAGGCCGAACCACAGTGATCAGTCTAGCTCCCTGTGCTGATGGTTTAATGTGCTACAGCAGCAATGTTTCCACACTGAAGAAAAGATATATATATATATATATATATATATATATATGGTTCTACCTGACTTCGTCGACAGCGGAAGACCGAAAGAAGACCGACGCCAATCGCGGTGGCAGAACATCGACAATGCAGAAGACCGGGAAAGGCTGTGTGAGTATGTAGTGACGACGACGGAGGTGCGGGGGGCAGGCAGGTGTGTGTGGTTTTGTCTGGGGGGGGGGGGTGGGGGGTAGTGAGTTAGGTTAGGGGGTGGGTTAAGTGAGTTAGGGTTAGGGGCGCCGAGGGGGCGGGGTTTAGTGTTAGTTAGTTGGGGGGGCGGGTAGGTTAAGTGAGTGACGGACCTGTGTTGTGTGTGTGGTTTGTGGAATGGGGATGTGTTTTGTTTTAATTGTTATTGTGGTGTGTGCAGTGTATGGGGTTTCGTGTTTTGTGTACCGCGGTTATTTTATTTGTCGTTATGTGTGGTTTCGTGTTTATGGACTGGTGATGTGGTTGTCGGTGTTGTGTGGTTTCGACTATGTCAGGTATATATATATATATATATATATATATATGGATGGGGGTGGCAAAACAGAAATAATAGCATCAATGCCATGTCAGATTAATATTTTAATATATAAGAAAATATAACACATAACTATGTTAACCTTTGTCACGTCCAGATATTATGTGAATGCATTACTTAATTTATTTATTTATTTATTGACATTTGTTAACTAGGACATCCACTGGGTCAGAAACCCATTTTCAGTAGAGTCCGAGGGGGAAAGCTCCACAATGAGTAAAATAACAACATCAGGTTACAGAAGATAGGTAATAATACAATTCTAGAAATAATGAATTTAAACTATATAAAAATATAGACAACAATTATCATGTCATAGCAAACTTTTTTACAAATATTTGAACACCTTCTATTTAACATAGAAGTGAAGGTAAAGACATTTTGTAGAAAAAATAAATGATATTTAATTCAATTAAGTACATTGCCTTAAAAACTGAGATATACTCTAGTGCCCACTCACTATATATATAAATGTGTTATTTTTCACCAGAGAATGAGTTAAGGAGAAATAGTAGGTGGATTTGTCATTAGTGATTGGTTATAGCTTTGGATAGAGGAGTAAAAAGGAGAAGATTATTGGGGTCTGGTATTAAGGGAACAAGGACATGTGGGGTTGTTAAGATAGTAGCTTTTTAGTGAGGATTTAAAGCAATAAGGAAATCTAACAAAGTAATAGTTGTTGGTAGATCATTCCATAAGTTAGCTATGGAAAAGGAGTATAGACTTTTTCCTGTGCTTTTGTTTAGTTTTGGTATGATCAGAAGTTGTTTATTTGTGGATCATAGATTTCCAGAGGGGGGGGGGGTATAGGGTTGAAGGGTTGACAGTAGAGGAGGACATTTCTCTGGGTTATATACAAGCTTGTGAGCCAGAGTTAGTTTGGTATAACTGAGGTATTGGGAGAATTCATACCAATTAAGCATTTTGATAGCTTGGTAATGATGGGTACAGTGTTGCCAGCTGGAGGCAAATTTTGCAATTTTGTAGTAGCAGCATTGTAGTTTATTAAAGAGAGATGAGTATGGTAAAAGAGACAGGGAAGTAGTAAAGACTTGGCCAACTTGATTTTTGTGGGTTCATCCATGTACTTTTGATGCCTGTAGAGTTCATCGAGTTTAAAGTGAGTTGTTTTCATAGCGTTAAGAATGTGTTGCGCATAGGAGAGTTTATTGTTATACCAAGTAGTTTCACAGATGTGTCATAAAAGATAACAGTCTCGGTGCTATTAGAAATAATATGGAAACAGTTGAGTATTGCATATATGACATATGCATGCAATGAAAATACATCCAGTTAGGTTTAAAATGTTATGAATTGGTAAATAATGGGTTAGCATAACTTACAAAATACAAACTTTGAGTAATACTGTCTGGGAATTGAACCCATGAATAAATAGGAGGATAAAATGCTCGATATTGCATATTAACTGTCAGTGCCTCTGTACGATTAATGTTTTTAATTTGTAAGTTGATTTATAACAATTGTAGCAAGCCTGGAAATGTAATTAAGACATGCCAGTATGTGTGTGACTTTCACATTACTGGAGTTATATGCAAAATCATTATTGCTTATTTTAATAAATTTCATTTGTGTGTAGTTATATGATCTTGGTAAAACATATTGGGGTACAAGCCATACATACATACTTAGCATGAAATTCTGTCCTGCACACATAATTACATGTAATGACTTGTTTTTTTTTTAAATAAATATCGCCTACATTATAAGCATACAAGTGAAGTTTAAATTAACTATCATCACAGTTTTGCTTAACATACTTTATACAGATTTTACTTGACTTTTGTAGCAATCATTACATATAGTTGTGTTGCTAATTTAATATTTTTAATAATCATTTTACTTCATGTTCAATTTCTAACAAAAATTCTGTGACACTGTTTATTCTGACTCTGACAGTAAAATTATCTGTAATATAGATTCTAACACTGCATTACCTTTGTTGTTTGTATAGGCTCAATGCATTAAGACCTTGGACCACATAAAATGGTAATCTGCAGGTGTATTTTCTTCACTCATTACTGTCCACAGTGCTGGTGGCAACACAATGGCACCACTCTAATATGTACTACTGCCAACATCCCAAATTAAAATTTAGATTTCTTTCTTTCAAATGTGAATTGTCATTGCTCATTGCCAAGCAGCACATAAATGCAGAAGCTAAAAAAATGAAATAAAATAAAATCCAGCAACAAAATAATCCAAGTAAAGGGTATATCTAGTCATTCACATGATACATTCATCCTTTTCTTAGAGATTGCCATATGATAAGTTGCATTGCTGTTATACAACATCAGGCTTTCAGTTAAGGACACTTCTTGAGAAAGGAGTACACAGGAGGTTACACAAGTCTTATTTCTGGCAGACCCCTATGTAGCAGACCATATACAAGTAATAATGGCATATTCCTAAAGGAAATGTATAACTCTCATGATTATTCCTTGTGATATATGCATAATTAATTCAAAATGTATTATAAACATTTCCACATGCATGCTAATGATTTTATTTTCTCACACTTTAGTAAATATTATTTGTTACATCATGTATATCAACATGTGGTGTTACTACTAAGAATAGTTCAGTTTCTAACAAGAAAACATTTCTATTACTGTGAATAGTACCTTGAATTTGTCAAAAGCTGGAAATGAACCCTGCATTATTCTGCCATCACACAATTGTTATTGCACTATCATTTTGATCCACAGATAAAGTTACATATCAACTCTCTATTTCACAATGACTACTACATATTTTAGCAGCATGTATAAGAAAGTGTTATTTTAAATCAATATAATTAGTGATATGCTTGACAGCAATTCACTCAGACTATAGGTGACATATTTATCATTCATCAGACAGAGTCGAGTTACTCAATGCAAAATAAAAATTCTGTGACATTACTTTTACAGACCCCATCAGTAAAGCCATCTCTAGACTGAATTTCAACCTGACATTACTTCTGCTCTTTCCACAAAACATTGCATTATCACCTTCAGCAACCGAGGTAGGTGGTTGACAGGTGCATTTTCTTTATGCAGTGCCATTCTCAGTGCTGATAGAATCACAAGTGTGTCAACTTTAGTTTTTTTTTTTTGTGTGTGCTACTGATGGCAGCCCAAATTAAATTTCTGA